>NC_058406.1:70041861-70316290 GCF_002201575.2 Neomonachus schauinslandi | reverse complement strand
CCGAACTTTTGAGTTTAGTTTTCTCTGCTGGGGGCAATCTGGGGAAAGGGGAAGGACCTGGGAGAGCGGATGGGGAAGCGGAGGCAAAAGAACTCACCAGCCTGGCCAAGTGGAGAAGGGTGACGGCGAAGGCGAGCGTCCTGGCCGTGCGGGAGCTCATTGTGGCGCGCAGAGTCCGGACGAGCGCGGAAGCAAAGACGCCGACACACTGGTGCGCAGCGGCCGGGGTCGGGTCCCGGGCTCCGGGCGGCGGGAGGCGGGACGGGCTCCGG
Source organism: Neomonachus schauinslandi (assembly GCF_002201575.2). NCBI lineage: Eukaryota > Metazoa > Chordata > Mammalia > Carnivora > Phocidae > Neomonachus > Neomonachus schauinslandi. Next base: position 70,316,018 of record NC_058406.1, on the reverse strand, counting down.
TCCGGGCGGCGGGGCGGCGGGCCTGGTGGCAGGAGGGCGAGGACCGGGGTGGCGAGCGGGCTGCAGGCGTCCTTCGATTGAGGTCCTTCCCGAGGAGGCGCGAAGGGCGCGGGTGCTGCTCGGGGGCGCTCTCGCTCGCGGTCTGCCCCAGCGCCCAGAGCCCGCCTTTTATACGGGCCGGCCGCGGCGCCGCGTGTTGCAGTGACGTCGGCTCTGTCTGCGAGTTCCAGAATTCTCAAACATCTCAGGAATGCTGGTTGGCGCGGGCTGCTGCCAAGCGCCTCCCCTGGCTCCGTTGCACCTTTTTTTTTTTTTTTTTCTTTTCTTTCTTTCTTTTTTTTTTTTTTTTTTTGGTCCTGGATCCGTCAAGAAAACAATCTCCCATTTTTTCCACTTTAAATAACTACTTCTATTGGGGAGGGCTCTTTCTGGCGTGTTGGTGGTGAAAGTGGTGGAAGGGGCGAGGGGGGCGAGTTCAGAACTTTGCCTGCACTGGGAGGGTGGGAGGACCTGGGAGGGAGGAACAAAAGTGGTTTTGTTTGGTGATGCCGAGTTGACCGGGCAGCCCTGGAAGCCCTCACCCGGGAAGGCAGCGAGCTGTTTGCTTGTTTACAGAGAAGGTGAGAGTCAAGTTATCTATTGAGAGGTGAACGGGGAGGGGGAGTGCGTCTGTGAGCCAGGACTATTTGTGGATTTCATAGAGGCATGCTCGAATCAAGTCCCAAAGCTTTGGCATGGTGTTTATTAGCCAAGTTAAGTGTATTGCAAATTAATACCCGCACTGGCATTTATGAATGAGAAGAGGAAAAAAAATCAACTTCCCCCACTGTCTGGCAGATTCCCAGGCAGAGGTCTTCCCCCTTCCGCCCCCCTCCCTTTTTTGGTATGTCGTACTTGTTTGTTTTTGGAGGTTCCCACTTTAGTTCCAGCCCACTGCCTGGGTTGGAAGTCCGAGAGGAAACGAACGCAGGGAATTCTCCGGGAGGCTGACTTCTACTTCCTCACGGATGCGGGAGACTGGGTAAGCCCTTCCAGCCTCCCTCCGCGGGCGGGAGGCGATGCTAACTAAGCAGCCAGCCGGGGGGACCACCTTGCAGTGCTTTGTCCTGAGATCATCACCTGTATATACTGCAGTGCCAAACCAGATTCCAGCACCATTGTGCCCAGTGGATCTAAAGCTAAAAGTTATGTGGGGTTTTTAACACATTTCCTTGGGACCACTTAGAAGCCTCCCATTTCAAATGGATTGCAATGCTTTTCTAGTCAAGTACAAAGAAATAGATTAGAATATAATGTTCTGCAGTAAAACTGTTAGCAGAATATAAGATCCTATTCTGTCTTCCACACACTCAGTAGAAGACTCCCCTACAAAGCAATTTGCTTTAACATCATCAATATCATTAGTGTGATTGATAAATTTTCCCTCAAAATTTCAAAAACTATCTTCTTGTGCAATTTTAATAAAAACATACACAAGTAATTATGCTAATCTTTCTTTTATATGTGCTCTAGAACTCTTCGTCCTTTTTAAAGTGTAGGGCTGCTCAGTCTTCACAATGTAGCAGTCTTGCTTAAGAAGTCCTTCAGTGCCAACTTTTCTGTGAATGACTCTGGTAATCACAATGAGAAGCTATTGCAGTGAAAACATCCTCCAATAAAGAGAACTGTGGCAGGAAAGATTTAAGTTTCATTCATTCAAAAGTGCCCTTTCATAAGTCTAAGAGGCTTTTGCTAGTTGGGAGTAGGATCTCTAAGGCTTTGTCGGAGGGGGTTTGGGGTGCAGGGCTTACTTTTCAAGACTATGGCTTGTCAGGTGCTATGCAAATAAAGAGGAAAATCTGGGCCCTACTTCGTACTCAAGACAGTCCATCCATTATTATTTGGAACACTTTTTTTTTTCCTGCATTAAAGCTTCATTATTGTTTCCCTCTTAATGAAGTGACTAGGGATGGGGGTGAGTAGGCGCAGAGGGTGGGAGGAGGTCGTGGGGAGAGAATGGAGAGGAGTGTTCCTGGCTTCTGTTGTGGAGTCTTTTCTATTTGACTTCATGGTTGTAAGTATTTCCAGATGGTGAATCAGACACCAGACGTAACAATATTTCCATATTTGGGTATAGCAGTAGCCTGCGTTTTTAACATTTTTCTGCCTCTGTTATCCAACCACAAAGCATTCTTGACAGCTTCAAATGTTGTTAAATATAGACTTAACTTCTGTTCCCAAAGCAGGAAATTCTTCGGAATTCCTTGTTTTTCACGCAATCTGTCTATCATGATTTAAAATAAAATTATAGTGGATGATCCAACTGGCCGGTGGATATACCTTGCTCTTTTATTGAGGGGGGACAGAGGTCCGCAAAGAGATTCAGTCTGCTGCACAGCTTTGAAACACAGGCCATTCCAGAGATTCCTTTAAAAATCAGATTAAAGTTTTCTAACAAGGGTGTGTGGGTTTGTTTCTGGGCTTCATTTGGGGACTCTTGGAGGATGAGTTTGTCCTAGAGGAGAAACTTAGAGAACCTTACCATCAGCTACCCATTTAAGGCAGGGAGTATGTTGTTGGGGGTGGGGGGCGGCTGGAGCAAACAGGGCCAGGAGGTGGGGGAGAGGGAGAGACTGGAGGAACCTATGTGCACAGCCTTTCCATATACTATGTCCTGGTGCGCCTGCTAGTAAACGACAGCATCAGAGGAGAGGACTGCAGCTCCTCACGTCCAGCTTAAGGATGGTCCAGAAACCCCAGATATCCAGTCGCCTTCTCACCTCCTCCGCTGAGAGCTGCAGATCAGTTCACGTTGACAGATTAGAGGGGAAATGTGCAAATGTTTATGGGTAAGTGTCTTCGGATGCTAATTCTGCATGGCTCTTTTGCTCTTTTTCCTCACTCCCTCCCTGCACGGGCGCCCCGTGAGGGAATGATGGGCCCGTGTTGTTTCCTTGGGCTGCAAGACACAGAGAAGGAGCTGCTTGTCTTCGGCAGCTCCAAGCTTTGAGCTGAGTGATGGGGACATTTCTCACCCGCTGCTGCCAGGGAATTTTAGGTCACCAAAAGAAGGGTTCACTGTCTGGCGGTAACTGAGAATAATAATCACCCTAAAACTGCCAACTCCTGTTTCCCAGCCTTAGACCAGTGGTTCTCAAACTTTGGCGTGTCTCAGAATAACCTGGAGGGCTGATTAAGAGACTGATTGCTGGGCCCTACCCCAGAGTTTCTTATTAGCTACATCTCTAACACGTCCCGAGGTGATGCTGCAGCTGCTGGCCCGGGGAATCACACCCTGAGAACCACCGCCTTGGACTGTAGGAGTGCCTCTACAGCGGTGTGTCTGCGCGGGCATGTGCCCTCTTGGTCAGGTCCTCGCCTGCACACCCAGTCTCACAACTACACTTTTTATAGCCACTTTAATGAACAGAACAATTTATGGTGACGGCGAAAGGTCAGCTTTAAGGTGGCGCCCCCGCGCCATCCTTTCCCTCCACCCCGCTCCGGGCCCCCACCCTCACCCTGTGGAGTGATGGTAGGGAGAGCCAGGGGTCATCGGGCTGGCGGCGGGACGTGGGTGGCCGGCGCGCGGGGAGGGCCTCGGCTGCCCTGGGGACCCCTGCGGAGACAGCGCGCAGGGTCCCCGCGGCGGGGAGACCGGGGGCTGGAGCGGTCGGCGCTCCCGGGCCGCTTGCCGCCCGCCGCCCCCTGCCGGCCGCCGGGCCCGCGCGCCCGAAGTCGCGGCGGTGGGCAGGACTCGAGGTTTCCGGCGGCGCGCGCCGCAGGACGCTTCCAGCCCCGGCCCATATTTGGTGAAAGTCTTTCAAGACTCCGTCATCCAGGTCCGGGGGGCGGCGGCGGCCCCCGGAGCGGGCCCCGAGACCGCGCGACCGCCGCGCTGCCGCGGAGTGCGGGCGCCTGGGCCTCGGGCCGCGGGGCCTCAGGAGCTGCGGGCGGGCGGGACGGAGCGCGCGCGGGAGACCGCCGCGGCTCGGCCGCAGCCCCAGCCCCCACTCCTGCGAGGGCCCAGGCCCACCCCGCGCTGCGTGGGAGGCTGGCGCGGAGGGCGCCGCGGCCGGATTATGTCACTTTTCCCGTCCACCCCACTGTTGACTCGTCCTCCCAGCGGGGCAGCGAGTTGCCGCGTTGTGCCAGACTTAGAGGGTACGCCCAGGCGCGGGGGTGTGGGTGTGTGTGTGTCAGAGGGTGGCGTTTGCTCCGACTTCGAGCCCACCCGAGAGCAGGGACATGGAATTGACTCCGGGGAGAAGTCCCAAAGGGCTGGGTCCTTTTATCCCGAGAAGGGAGAGAGGCTAGATTCGCTCTCGGCTTCTCTGGGTCTCTCACAACCCTTTCCTCTCTTACTCATCAGCAAGTCCCAAGGCGGGGGGGGGGGGGGGGGGGCGCGCACCCCTGGGTGGGAAGCCCTAGCTCTGCTGTCCACTAGCCTGCAGCCTCCGGTAAGCTAGTCATCGTCTCTGGACCTTGTATCCTTCACCCGTCCTTTGGGAAAGGGGACCAGTAGGTAGTAGAGCAGGAGTAGCCCTTTGCAGGGCTGTTTCGTGCCATTCCCTCCTAATAGTAAGAGAAGCAAACGCTTACACCAGCTTACACCACTCTCTGTCAGGCACCGTTTTGAATGCCTGCTGTATGTTGACTCATTGAATTCTCCAATGCCCCATTGAGGCAGAGCCTCTTGTTAACACCATTTTCTATCTAAGTGAAGAAATGGAGGCACAGAAGGTAAGTGGCTAAGCAAAAGACCCTCAGCTAGGAGGTAGCGAATTGGACACAGGCGTCTTGGTTCTAACAAGCCTCCTACTTAAACATTGTGCATACTGCCTATTCCCCATCTCTTCGGACATTCAGGCCTGTCCCCTCCGAGAACTTTACTTTATCTAACTCTATCACAGCTTACCCAGATATTCCAGGATAAATGCATCAGATAGAAAAATAGTTGATAAGTTAACTGTCCCTGTGCTAACCTCCGAGAATTGCCTAATGTACTGGCTCTTGGGGAGGAGGGGAGAAAGGGTGTTGCATTTTAAAAGGAAAAGCCTTAATGCAAGTAAGTTTATATAGTGGGCTTTTAAACAATTTGGCAGGCTGGGGGGAAAGATATCTGGGGTCCCCACATGGGGACCCTCTGATACCTCACCAGCCACACTGATCAAGGAGTCTCAGTGTCTGGAGTAAGGCTTGAGCTGGTAGAAATTGCATTTGTCACAGAGAGAGAGTTTTCAAGGTCACTTACTTGATAGCTTATCAGTCTGAGTGTGCCTTACGGGTTGAATATGTTTTTAACCTGTTTTTTTCTGCTAGACATTATGAATATAATTATCTATGTATCTGAGGACAAATTGATTATCCCCTTTGGACCCCGGATTTATTCAGAGCTCCTGGTGTGTCATGGCACTAGTGACATCAGAGAGAGGGCCTTAATATTGACCTTCCCGTGAAGGACTCTGCCGTCTGTTGTGGAAGTGGGTACAAAGTGCTGTGTGGACACTTCTCTGCCTGGGGAGTGAGGGTGGAAATACTCTGAGTCTGAAAGGATGAGCAAGAATCTGATACAGGGAAAGACATTTGGGACAGAGGGAAACAGAGCCTTGACCATGCATGACGAGGGTGCATCTAGTGTGTCTGGACCATAGGATTCCTTTGGGGAACTGTCAAGAGATGTTAACTAGGATGGTCTGCAAATGGCCTGACCTGTCATAACACTGGGACTCTGGTATTTGTGAGCCATGTGAGGTTTTGTCTTGGTTTCCTCATCTATAAGATAATGGGGTTGCCCCAGCTCAGGGTACATGCACTGAAGGGCTCACAGGGGTCAGACAAGTAACAAAATGCCATTTCAAGGATTCATGGTGGCTCACAGTAGGCCGCGGCACTGGGGAACCATGGTGATAGTGGGGACCAACCATGCGGGTCTGAGGGGTTGATAGGTGAAAATGTAGGTCCCGCGTTTGCCTGTTTTCTCGTTTTTTAGAGGATATCAGCAATCTGGATTTTTCTGTGAAGTCCTTTAATTTTTTAAATGTTGACAATTAATTAAAACAATGTTAAAAAGCCATCTAAGTTAATTCTAGGAAAATCAAAGAGGGCAACATCTGGGGGCTGCCAGTCATGATCTCTGGCCTGCATGACTTTAGAACCTGTCCTGCTCCAGCATTCTGTTACTCCCAACCACTCACAAACTAATAGCACCCTGGGCTCCAGGTTTTAATTTGTCAGGTTGACAAGACTTTCATTTACTTAAGAATCAGGGCTGCCACTTAACTCAGTTGTAGGAGTTTATACTTTATAAACAAAATTAGAATGAATCTTTTTCTTATTTTCTACTTCACTCACTCCCAGACACTACTGAGTCTCCTTCTTTCTTCTCCCCCTGAATTTATGTTATAACCAGCTGGCATTGTCTTGGCAGCATGATAGGAAACACTTTTTTTTTAGGGCGTCTGTAACCAGTGGGAACTATATCTGTTTATTTCCTCCACCTGGCGTTTGTCCACAGGAAGCTAGGCATTTCTAACCCCCTCACCTTACAGAACTTATTATTTGGTGATAACACAGAAACATTTCATTGGAACAGACTAGAAGGCACCTCTCCCACTCCACCCGCAATCCATCTTCTAAACGTGATTGAGCAATCTGATATATATTAATTATCAGTCACTATCAAATGGCTCCAGATGCAAACGATTAAGAATTAACCTCCTCTTGTGTTTTATTTCCAGAGATACCTGTCTCTTAATTGCCTACTTAAAACCACCCATACCACATTCAGAATTTAGAAAAGATTTGATTTGGGCACAGTACTTGAGCACCCAGATCCTACAGAAAAATTGAAGCAATTTATTCTTGCAGATTTTTGCTGGTCTGAGGACGAAGAACAAAGGAGGATTCCGGCTGTTGGGCTGATTATGTGAAATAAGACGTAAGACACGTTTAATGCTCAGCAGGATGCTTGGGACATAGTAAGTGCCTAATAAATACCAATTACTGCTACAGCTAAGCCCCATCATTATCTTCACTTTTATTACAATTAGCATAGAATGAGCTAGCCTTATCCTCTAGAGAATATTCTGCATTCTTTGGACTAGATGAACTCAAGTTATAAAAACATTTGATAAACGGTATATAGATGAAGTGATTGAAAAAGTCCATGCAGCCCAGTTCTCTGGCTTGCACTGGAGTCCCAGTGACCATTTAAGAAAGCACTTGAGCATTGCCTGTCATGGAATTGCAAATTTGCCTACAGGCAAAGGTGAGCCCTGTGACATTTTGCCTTGGTTTCCTCATCTATAAAAGATAATGTGGTGGCCCCAGCTCAGGGGTCATGCACTCAAGTGCCCCAGGGACCAGCCAGGTACAAAACACCATGCCTGAGGACTGTTGGCAGCCGGCTCCTGGCCTCAGCATATGGGAGCCATGGGGATAGTTCTATCTATGGGACCCGGGTTTTGCCTGCCAAAGACTAGGGAGTTAGTACATATAGATGAGTTAGTGATTTTATCTAATGTTTATACCCCTGTTGGTTATAGTATTCCATTTTATGTCCGTTTAAATGATTAGAAAACTGAGGCTTAGCTAGCTCGCATCAGTAACTGGTGCAAAGGCACAGAGCTGTTGAGGGAGAGCAGAGGGTCTGTCTCCAAAGGTTATTCTTTTAAGGAAGAACATGGGAGGGACTCCTGGGTTGCTCAGTCGGTTGAGTGTCTGCCTTCGGCTCGGGTCATGATCCCAGGGTCCTGGGCTCAATGGAGTCTCATATTGGGCTCCTTGCTCAGTAGGGAGCCTGCTTCTTCCTCTGCCTGCCGCTCCCCCAGCTTGTGCTCTCTGTCTCTCTCTCTTTCTCTCTCTCTCTCTCTGACAAATAAATAAAATCTTTAAGAAAAAAACAAAGAACATGGGATTAGCCGTCCATGAAATCTGCATTAAAGTTTAGAAACTACCCCTCAACTTCTTGACTTCCCCTAACAACTGACTGTGGATGTTACTTAAATATATTTCTAAATGTTTCTTGGACTCATTTGGTTTTCAGTAATTGTGGGCCCCAGTTTCTTCACGAGAGTCTGGTAATGAATGAGTTAAACCATAAAAGAGGGTTCCCTCCGCACAGGGACCCTTGCCTAAGCTTGCTCCGATTTCCTCTGGAGAAAGAGATGTGTCAGAACAAAGGAGGAACTCAGAGATTGAGAGATACTTCTGCTGTAACTTAGTCATCAGGATCAACTTTGTTACTTGAGGCAGACAGAGCCGCCACCTCCCACGACCATCGGTCACCCTTGCAACAGTTACTAAGCACGGAGCCCTCCAGGCACCCACCTTGAACACCCTGTGTCTCTGAGACTTACACAAGTGTCTCTCAGCCTTGGATGTAAGGGTGGGGGTGGGGTGCCCAAGGTTAGGACAATAAGTAAAAAGCAAAGAGCACTTTGAGGCTAGTCCCAGGCATTTCTTTTAAATCTTATACCCCCTTTCCTTTGAGTAGGTTTTAGCTCTCCAAAGAAAAGTGTTTTTAAACAGCCAATCTTTGTGTGTGTGTGTAGTTGTTTCTAACTTTTTTTTTCTTTCTTTTAAAACTGAGATACCATTGACATATAACATTATATTAGTTTCAGGTGTACAACATATGGTCCAATATTTGTATATATTGGGAAATGTTCACCACAATATGTTTAGTTAACACCCATCACCACACACAGTTACAATGTTTTTTCTTGTGAGGTGAACTTTTTAAGATCTACTCTCTTAACAACTCTGAAATATACAACACGGTATTATTAACTATAGTCACCATGCTGTACATGACATCTCCAGGATTGATTTATTTTATAACTGGAAGTTTGTACCTTTGATCACCTAAACAGTCAATTCTTAATGGACAAAGATAATATGTGTTCAATGCTTGAATTTCTGAGACTCTGGGAAAGGCTGCTGGGGAATGATAATGTGTAGAATATATACTGAAGCATTGCAGATCCAGAAGATTGGTGATTCAGGTCAATCCTATCAATATGGTATGTGTGCCAGCCTTTGTGCTAGGTGGCAACCCAAAGAGAAATAGTATCTAGACTTTGCCACCATGGCTCTCGCAAAGGGGGGGAGGGGAGATGTAGATGTTGATGCAGATAATACAATACAGTGATCTATGTTCTAGGTGCAATGCAACCAAGGGATGTCTAATTTAGAGCCCCACCCCTTAAAGATGAGAGGACTTGTTGAGTTAGTAAATTCTGATGGACGGGCGGGGTCAGGCGCAGCTCTGCACAGGCACTTGCATACACATTCCCCCTGAAGGTGGCAGTTGTAGAGGACGTGCACATCTTCGCAAGACATTAGGAAACACCCGAACGTGAGAACCTTAAGAGATGCATTGATTACAAACAAAAGCAGCCCTTTGGGTGCCGGTGGAAATTCCTATTGCGATGGATCCTTCTTTCTGAGAGAGGAGGGGAGGGAACTGGCATTTATAGGACACCTGACATGAGCCAAATGCCTTAAAGGTGATCTCACAGGATGTTCAGGAAAATCCTCTAAGATGAACATTTTAACATCTTTCTAAGCTTAGAAAGTGGGGATTCAGAGAAGTTAAGCAACTTGCCCAACACCAGGCAGTTAGAATGTGACCAAACAGGGATTCTAACCCAGTCCTGTCAGACTGCAAAGCCCATACCCATTTGCATTTCTGCGGCACTGTCCTGACTCTCTGAGTTTCCCTTTATGAGTGTTTCCTCTTTTTCCCCTTTCTTGTATTGTTACCACCTCACCTTTATAGAGCTAGCCTTTCCCTTTTTCTTAGCACTTTCAGATTCATTGATGTTGATGTCTTTGAGCCACTGGTGAGTCTAGCTTCTAAAAGGAGGTGCAGACTGAAGCAAATGGTATCATTACCATCTTGTCCACATCATCACCACATCGTTATAATCAGAGAGCCGGCATGGTGACATGCATCTCCACTTACACCTGCTTCCTTGCTGGGCACTGTGGAGAATGATTTAGATGGATGTGATTTCTGTTATCTGGGGGACAGCTGACAAGTTCCAGAGGATGTGGAGTTTAATGAGAAATAACGAAGGAAGCGTTATTTGGGGATTCTGTGTTTGAAGGACAGAAGGGAAGTGCCAGGGCAGTCAGAGCCCACAATCGAGGGCTGTGCAGGCTCCCTAAAGGCAAGGCAGTAACAACAAAAGATAACGGAAAAAGAGCAAGTACAAAGAGAGTGAAACTCAGAAGGAAGCTAGGGGACTATACGAAGAGGGTAGTGGGCCAGTGCACTGAGGCGCGCGCGCACATGCGCACATTCATATGCTCCTGTGTTGCGGTTGGTGAGGATGGGAGGGTTGGAATGAGAAGATCATAGTGAGTTATGACGTCCCCATGGATTCATTTTCTTGTTACCACAGTTGATCTAGATTTCATTCATCTTTCTTTGGGCTTTCACCACGTTCTAGGTCATCGTTCTACTATTTTGAGGGAACCAAAAAGGGCCTACTTTCATAGCTGGGCCATCAATTTTCAGGGGTTTGCAACCCTGAAAGCTGGGGCTACAGAAGGAGGTAGGGGTGAGGATGGGAAGGGGAGCAAACTCGGGGCAGCCTTCTGAAGTGGCATAAACTGAGAATTGAGACAATTTCCACTTGAAGTCACCTCTCCACTTATGAATCATTAACCATCTGGAACCAAATGCAGTTAATTTAGCACCACGTTGGAAAGCTTATAACGTGAACCACATTCCAGGGCCCGGGCATCCAGGTTTTAATCCTTTGTAAACGCCTCTCTTTTGGAACACAATTTGGTGTCAGTACATAGGAACTAAGAATTGTGCCAACTGGTGAGTAATCGCTCTCTGCTTTCTTCCAAAGCACTGTGGGAAAAGGATGGGCAGACTGGTTCAGATAAAACCCAGTCCCACCCAAACTCTCACTGAAGACTTGAAACAAATCCATTTTTTAAATGTTTTTAAAATCTAATTGAACTCAGAGAAATGATAATAAACCTCTGTTCTTTGCTTTCAACTTGGATCTGAAGGCTTGTTTTGTTTTTCTAAGTCTCTGGGCTACCACACTGGGTTATAATCCTTTAGTTTGTGCTTGCCTTTTAAAGGACATTTAATAAATGATGGCACTATGCTAGGTTGTTTTTGTTTTTTTTTTTTTTTTTTTTTTGTTTTTTTTTTTTTAAAGATTTTATTTATTTATTTGAGAGAGAGAGAATGAGAGACAGAGAGCATGAGAGGGAGGAGGGTCAGAGGGAGAAGCAGACTCCCTGCCGAGCAGGGAGCCCGATGCGGGACTCGATCCAGGGACTCCAGGATCATGACCTGAGCCGAAGGCAGTCGCTTAACCAACTGAGCCACCCAGGCGCCCCTGTTTTTGTTTTTTTTTTTAAGATTTCATTTATTTGAGAGAGAGAGTGAGAAACAGCATGAGAGGGTAGAGGGTCAGAGGGAGAAGCAGGCTCCCCACTGAGCAGGGAGCTCAATGAGGGCCTCGATCCCAGGACTCCAGGATCATGACGTGAGCCGAAGGCAGTCGCTTAACCAACTGAGCCACCCAGGCGCCCACATGGTGCTAGGTTTTGAGGATACACAGATGTGGTCCCTGACTTTGAGGACCACATAGGCTAGAAGTGGTGAGAGCGTGCGTAAATAATGTGTGTGAAATACTGTGTAATAGATCCCTTCATAAAGGTACAGTGTGCACCTTTACTGTACCATGGACCCATACTAAGGGTGAGGGTCACTGCACTGGACAGTGTTGCTCTTGGAACTTCCATTGATTCCTCTGCAAACTTGGAAGAACAAGCAATGTTTTTCTCTGCTTGAATTTAATTGACTCTGCTTATGATGTAGTATAAACATGAGCCTTGAGAGTCCTCTGACAACCTCTCATTAATAAGGGTTGGATATTTTTGTATCAAATGCCTTTCCACTTCCCTTTGATAAGCCATCCAGGTATTTAGAGCCTTTTGGGTAAACTTACATCTTCTGGTGTTCTAATGATAACTAGGGGATATGTGAATTATATTTTTGGCCTTAGCTGAAATGGTGCATGATGAATCTCAAGATTGCTGTTTTATAGTTTTAAAGGTGATCCCAGTTATTTGAAGCTTTTTTCCTAGGCAGTTGACTACAGTGGGAGTGGACAAGGAGGGAGAGCATATTGAGTAAGAGGACTGTACTCCAGGATTCTATTACATTGGTGGCATTTTAGAGAATTGTTTAATTTGATTCCACCATTGTTTGTGGTGTGCCATCTGGTGTTGTTTCCTTTCTTCTATTTACTTTGGCTTTAGTTTTCTCTTATTTGTCAAGTTTCTTAATGTGGAGGCTGAGGTCACTGATTAAGACTTTTTTCCTTTCTGTTATAAGCTTTTAGTGCTATAGATTTCTCTCTAACCCTGGCTTCAACTGCATCCCACAAATTTTGATATGTTTCTTTTATTTTCATTTGGTTCAAAGGACTTTCTAATTTCCTTTTTGATTTCTTTTTCACTTCCGAGTTATTTTAAAAAGTGTGTTATTTGGGATCAAACGATTTGGATAGTTTTCAAGTATTCTGTTATTTATTTCTAGTTTAGTTTAATTGTGGTCAGAAAATAAACTGTGTATGACTTGAATTCTTTTACATTTATTGAGACTTATTTTATGCCTCAGAATATGTTCTATCTTGAAAAGAATACCTCTGCTGTGTGGGTAGAGTGTTCTATAAACGTCTGTTAGGCTAAGCTGTGTGAAAGTGATGTGCAAGTGTTCTGTATTCCCACTGATTTTTGTCTACCTAGTCTTTGGGTAAATAAAAGAGTAGTACTGAAACCTCCAACTGCAGTTATGGATTTATCTATTTTTCCTTTTAGTTCTGTCAGGTTTTGCTTGATATATTTTAAACATCTGTTATTAGGTGCATAAACATGTAAGTTTGCTAAATTCTCTTGAAAAATGAACCCCTCTATAATTATGAAATGACCTTCTGTGATACTTAATTTTATGTGTCAACTTGACTAAGCCATGGAGTACCCAGATATTTGGTCAAACCTTATTCTGGGTGTGTCTGTGAGGGTGTTTTTGGATAAGATTAACATTTGAATTGGTAGACTGAGAGAAGTAGATTGCTCTCTCCATTGTTGGGGGGGGGGGGGTTGATCCAATCAGCTGAAGGCCTAAATAGAACCAAAGGCTGAGTAAGAAGAAATTCCTCCTACCTGAATGCCTTTGAGCTGGGAACATCTGTTTTTCCTGTCTTTGGACTTGAACTGAAACATCTTTTCTTCCTGGGTCTTGAGCCTGCTGGCCTTGGGACTGGAACTACACCATCAGTTCTCCTGGATCTCCAGCTTGCCAGCTGGAGATCTTGGGTTTTGTCAGCCTCCATATTCATAGGAGCCAATTTCTTATACTAAACTTCTTTTTTTTTTTTTAAGGGGGGAGGGGCAAAGGGAGAGGGAGAGAGAAAATCTTAAGCAGGCTCCACACCCAGCTCGGATTGGTGGGATCTCACAACCCTGAGATGCTGACCTGAACCGAAATCAAGAGTTGGACACTTAACCAACTGAGTCACCCAGGTGCCCCTAAACTTCTATATGTATATGTTTGCTTATATTATATATATTCATATAATGTATATTATATATATATGTATGTATTTATATGTATATATATTTCCTATTGGTTCTTTTTCCCTGGGGAACTCTAATACATTCTCTTTATCCCTACTGATATTCTTCACTCTGAAATCTACTCCCAATCCAGTTTTCTTTTGATTAGTGTTAGCATGTTATATTTTTTCATCTCTTACTTTTAATCGATGTGTGTCTTTACACTTAAAGTGGATTTCTTGGGTGCCTGGGTGGCTCAGTGGTGAAGCATCTGCCTCTGGCTCAGGTCATGATCCCAGGATCCTGGGATCGAGTCCACATCTGGCTCCCTGCTCAGCAGAGAGCCTGCTTCTCCCTCTCCCTCTGCAGCTCCCCCTGCTTGTGCTCTCTCTCTCTCTCTCTCTCTGTGTGTAAAATAAATAAATAAAATCTTTTTTAAAATAAATAAATAAAGTGGGTTTTTTGTTTTGCTTGTTTATCCAATGTAACAGTCTCTATCTTTTAATTGAGGTGTTTAGACCATTCACACTTAATGTGATTATTGATGCAGTTAGGATTAATCTGTCATCTTGCTGTTTTCTACTTGTCCCATCTATTCTTTATTCCTCTTTAACATTTTTCTTTCTTTTTCAAACTGTATTTTTTTTTAATAATTCTATTTTACTCCTTTTATTGGCTTATGGGCTATAACTCTTTGTTAATTTCAGTGGTTGCTTTAGGGTTTACAGTATACATTTTAAATCTATCACAGACTACCTTCAAGTGATTTTATACTGTTTCACATAATATGAGTACCTTACGACAGTACAACAGTACTTCTCCCTGAAGCACTTCTTTTAATGTTTCTTGTGCAGGTGCGCTGGTGATGAATTCTCTCAGCTTTTCTGTATTTAAAAAAGAATTTGTCGCATTTTCCTTTTTTTAACTTTTTTATTTTGAAATAATGTAGACTCCAGGAAGTTGCAAAAAAAAGTATTAGAGTCAGTCCCATGAACCTTTCACTGACCTTTCTCTAATGGTGGCATCTTAGAACTGTAGTACAATAAAACCAGGAAATTGACGTGAGTACAGTACTGTTAACTAGCCTACTTACCTTATTCAGTTTTCACCAGTTGTTTCATGTACTCATTTGTGTATTTTACCTTCATATTTGAAAGTTATTTTTACTGGATATTGGACTTCTATGTTTCCAGTCTTTTCTTCCATTAAAAGATGTCTCACTGCTCTGGCTTGTGTTGGTTCTGATGAGAAGTCTTCTGACATTCTTAGCTTTATTCTTCCCTATGTAATGTATCATTTCTGTGGCTTCTTTTAAGAATTTTCTCTTTACCACCAGTTTGAAGCAATTTGATTGTGATGTGCCTTGTGTAGTTTTCTTATATTTCTTGTGCTTGGGATTCTAGGATCAATGGGTTTATAATTTTCATCAAATTTGTAAAAATTTTTCAGCCATTATCCTCAAATATTTTTTGGTCTCACATCACACTCCCTCTCTGCATTTAGGAGACTCCATATTAGGTCACTTGAAGTTTTTCCCAACTCACTGGACTCTCTTATTTTACTTTTAGTCTTTTTATTCCTCTATGTGTTTTATCCTGGATAATTTTTAAAGCTATGTCTCAAGTTCATTTATCTTTTCTTTTATGATAGACATATAATCTGCTGTTAATCACATTTATTGTATTTTTTTTTACATTTATTATATTTTTCATCTCAGACATTCTATTTTCAACTCTAGAAGCTTGATTTGGGTCTTGAAAATATCTCCATGTAGCTACACAGCAGTTAATCTTTTTATGACCTGACCTTGTTGAATATATGGAATATAGTTATAATAACTCTTTTAATGTCCTTTTCTGAGAATTCTATCATATGTGTCATTCCTGGGTCTGTTTCTACTGAATGCTTTTTCTCCTCAATATAGATCATATTTTATTATTCATTTGAAAGCTTGGCAATTTTTGATTGGATGTCAGGTATTGTGAATTTTATTTTCTTGGGTGCTAAATATATTTATATCCCTAAAATTATTCTTAGATTTTATTCTGGAACATAGTTAGGTTACTTGGAAACAATTGAATCCTTTCAAGTCTTGTTTTTAAGCTTTATTAGGGACCAGAGAGCATTTAGTCTAGGCTGAATTTGTCCCCACTACTGAGGCTAAACCTTTCTGAGTACTTCAACTGCTGTCCCCTGACTTAAGAAGTTTTTCATTCTGGGGGCGCCTGGGTGGCTCAGTCGTTAGGCGTCTGCCTTCGGCTCAGGTCATGATCCCAGGGTCCTGGGATCGAGTCCCGCATTGGGCTCCCTGCTCTGTGGGAAGAAGCTTGCTTCTCCCTCTCCCATTCCCCCTGCTTGTGTTCCCCCTCTTGCTGTGTCTCTCTCTATCAAATAAACAAATAAAATCTTAAAAAAAAAAAAAAAGTTTTTCACTCTGGCTGGTAGAAACACAAACTATTTCCAGTTCTGTGTGTGTTCCAATAATTGTTCCCTCCACTCCTTTTAGACAGTTCTTTCCCCAGCCTTGGATAGTTCCTTACCTGAATGCACCATTCATTCAGTACTTAGTCGATGACACGAAGGCTGTGCTTTTCAGATCTTTTCTGTGCAGCTCTTCCCTGTTCAGTACTTTGCCCTATTTTCTCTAGACACTTTGGCTTCTCTAGACACCTGTCTCTGTCAGATCAACTCAGGGAGACTGCTGGACTCTGACAGGGTCCCCCTGCCTGAGCTGCAGCCTGGATATTCTTTTCAGGCAATGAGCCGGGGTAATTGTAGGTCTCATCTCTTTTATTTTCCCACTCTAAGCAGTCACTAGACTGTACTGTTTGATGTCCTATGTCTATAAAATGTTTCCTATATTTTGTCTGGCTTTTTTATTTGTTGCAGGTGGGAAAGTAAATACGGTCATTGTTTCTCCATTTTAGCAGATAATAGAAGTCCTGCAACTGGAATTTTGCTAAAGAAACTTTATTGGCTCCCTAGGGCTGCTGTAACAAAGTATCACAAACTGGATGGCTTAAAACAGCAGAAATATATTCTCTCACAGTTCTAGAGGCTCAAAGTCCAAACTCAAGGTGTCAGCAGTGCCATGCTCCTTCCAAAGACTCTTCCTTGCCTCTCTTAGCTTTTGGTGGTTGGCTGCAACCCTTGGCATTCCTTGGCTGTAGATGCATCACTCCAATCTCTGCTTTCATCTTCACATGGCCTTCTCCCTGGCGTGCCTATGTCTCTGTGTCCAAATTTCCTCTTCTTATAAAGGCACCAGTCATTGGATCAGTGGTGCCTTTGGTCCATTGGTGGACCCTAATCCACCCCAATCCAGTATAATCTCTTCTTAACTTGATTATATCTGTGTCTTAGTTTGGGGTGCTGTAACAGAATATCATAGACTGGGTAGCTTAAAAAAACAAACATTTATTTCTCACAGTTCTGGAGGCTGGCAAGTCTAAGATCAAGGTCCCCAAGAGACCCAGTGTCTGGTGAGACCACTATTCCTGGTTTGCAGATAACTGTCTTCACTGTGTCCTCACTGCAAAGAGAGCAGAAAGGTATTCCTCTCTCTCATGTCTCTTCTTATAAGAACACTGATCCCATTCATAAGGACTCCACACTCATGACTTAATTACGTCTCAGAAGCTCCATTTTCATACATCGCCCACATTGGCAATTTAGGCTTCAACATGAATTTGTGGGGATGGGGCCCATAAACATTCAAACATTCAGTCCATAGCAATCTACAAACACCCTACATCAAATAAGGTCACATTCACAGGTACCAGGAGTTAGCATTTTAACATATCCTTAAGGGGGGGATACAGTTTAACTTGTAATAGAAATATGTATTCTTCTTCTTTTTTTTTTAATGTATCTTTTTTTTAAAGTAAGCTGTATGCCCAATGTGGAGCTTGAACTCATGACCCCAAGATCAAGAGTTGCATGTTCTACCAACTGAGCCAGCCAGGCATCCCTTTCTTCATTTTTTTATGTTTTATTAAGTTTTTTATTTTAATTTCAGTATAGTTAACATACAGTGTTATATTAGTTTCAAGTGTATAAATATAGTGATTCAACAATTTTATACATTGTTCAGTGCTCATCACCTTTAGTCCCTATCACTTATTTCTCCCATCCCCCACCCTATGCTTCTTGATTAAAGTATATTTTAAATAAAACAAAGGTGACTGATCTTTTGGGGAAACTGTTAAAATACTCTGCATTATTAGTTTACCTTTAGATATCCTCAAATATTTATGATAGTTTCTTTTTTTTTCCTTTAAGAAGGAGATTAGTTTTATTTTATTTTTTTAATAAGATCTTCTTTATTATGAAAGTGATACAAACCACATTACAGCTGATACAGAAAATAGAGGGAATAATCAGCTATAATTTTATGATAGTTTCTAAATCAATTCCATATTTATCTTAATTATGATTTGTTAATACAATGAAATTATTGCTTTAAAACCATATTGGTTTTTTTAAAAAAATAAAGCCATTATATATTTTTTGGTCTTCTGTTTCACCCTGAACCAAAGGGATTATTAGGGATTAACAGGGTTCAAACTGGAAATTGTAGGAATCAGCTGCTGTGATGTTATTTTAAGAGTAGCTTCTTGCCTGAGGATTAAAATATGTAGTCAATTAAATCTTCATTATTTGGAGGGATTAGAAGAAATGCTGCCAAATAGGCTGACCCTTGGTTTCATTTACAAATTCTTTTTAAACGAAAGCCAGAAAGGAATCACTCACATACTCATCCAGTCTCTAATAAAGTTTAATTCCATAAGCTAATATCATCAATGACAGAACCATGGTCAAAATTAGAACATGACTCATAGAGGTCTACATTCTAAAAGGACTTCCCTTAGGGTGATAATAAATGTTTAATCATCCATGTGCCCACAGATCCACAGGCTTTCTTTTTTTTTTCTTTTTAAAGATTTTGTTTATTTATTTGAGAGAGAGAATAAGAGAGAGAGAGAGAGAGCACAAGAGGGGGGAGGGTCAGAGGGAGAAGCAGACTCCCTGCTGAGCAGGGAGCCCAATGTGGGACTCGATCCCGGGACTCCAGAATCGTGACCTGAGCCGAAGGCAGTCACTTAACCAACTGAGCCACCCAGGTGTCCCCACAGGCTTTCTGAAGTGGAAGGGAATTCTGACATCGCCATCATCATACTTAATATAGTGTACTATTTTAATTGTCTGTTTATGTGACTTTCTCCCCCAGAAAACCATGAGACAACAAATACCTTGGTACTTACTTAACACAGTATAATGTACTAGGTTTTCAGTAAATATTTGTACAAGAGATGACAACAGGAAATGAGGAAGAAAGGACCAAACAAGTGAATGAATAAGGCCCAAATAAATTTAGCATCATGTCAATGGCTACACAGATAATGATAGGGTAGAACTAAAACTTGCTTTCCCAGTTCTCAGGTAGTTTTCTTTACCAAATCTCCTAAATTTATTATCTCTTTAAAACTCAGTTCTTTATCTACATTTTACTAATTTTTGTGAGTAATAATAGATAGCACTCTTACAGTACTTACTGTCTTCCTGGTATTTTTCTAAGTGCTTTCAATATATTAAGTCACTTGATCTTTAATAACAACCCTATAAGATAGGCACTATTTTCCCTACATTATAGGAAACTAAAATACAGAGATGTTAAGTAATATGCTCAAGGTCACACGTCTAGTAATTGGTAAAGCCGAGATTGGAACCCAGGCAGTCAAACACTAGAGTCTATGTATAAACCACTGTGATACATTCCCTGAAATAGAGTCACATTATCTTTTTGTTAAAGTTGTGTGAGGAAAAATAATACTTAACAATACAAAATAGCATAATACAAGTTTTATTGCACAAAGAACATATATGTTTTAAAATGTCAGTTGATTTAATGTTTAAGATGCTCATTATGTTTTATTTTCCATTGAAAGATACAGAAGCAATAGAAAAAATAATGCTTGTAAACTAAAATTATTGAGAAGTAAATTAAAGATATTCCTTGGGTAGTAGTTTGACAGGGTTTTTATCCACAATATCCAAAAAGTCAGAATTGATTCTTTGTTTCTCCAAGGAAGTTAAGACTTACTCTTTTTAACCTTTTCTTTATAGTTCTAAAGTGAAAGTCATTCTAGTGCTATTCATTTTTTTAATTGATTGCTCTAGGGTTTGCAATATACATTGTTAAACTTATCACAGTCTTCTTTCAAATATTATTATGTGGCTTCATGCATAATGTAAGAACCTTACAACAGTATAATTCCATTTCCTTCTCTGATCCTTGTGCTATTGTATTATATATTTTACTTCTATGTATGTTTTAAGCTCCACATGCCTGGTAATTCTTTTTGCCTCAGTCAACTATTTTTTATTTTTTTTTTATTTTTTTTTTTATTTATTTTTTTTTTTTAAAGATTTTATTTCTTTTTTAGAGAGCGAGCGAGAGAGAAACAGCATGAGAGGGGAGAGGGTCAGAGGGAGAAGCAGGCTCCCCGCTGAGCCGGGAGCCCGATGTGGGACTCGATCCCAGGACCCTGGGATCATGACCTGAGCCGAAGGCAGACGCTTAACCATCTGAGCCACCCAGGCGCCCAGTCAACTATTTTTTAAAGAAATTTTAAAATGAGAAGAAAAGCACTTCAAATTTATTCACATATTTATCATTTCTGATACTCATTTTTCCTTTGTATAGGTCCAAATTTCCATCTGATACGATTTTCCTTTTGCTGGAGAAACTTCCTTGAACGTAATTTTGTAGCTCAGGTATGCTGATGATAAGTTCTCTCTGCTTTTGTTTATCTAAGACAGTTTTTATTTTGCCTTAATTTTTGAAAATTTTTTTGCTTCCCCATTCCCTTTGGCACTTAGAAGATTTTATTCCATTGGCCTTTGGCTTGCATGTTTCTGAAAAGAAGTCAGCTGTCATTCATATTTTTTTGTTGCCTCTAGGTAATCAGTCTTTTCCTCTGGCTGGTTTTAATTTTTCTCTTTATCATTAGTTTTCAGCAGTTTGGTAATCATGTGCCTTGGTGCTAGGTTTTATTGTTGTTTGTTTTTGTTTTTATCCTGCTTGAGATTCATAAAATTTCTTGGATCTGTGGGTATATAGTTTTTGTCAAATTGGAGAAATTTCTCACTATATAATGCCTTCACATATTTTTCTGTTTTCCTACTCCTCTCCTGGGACTTCAATTTCACAGCTATTAGACTGTTTGCTGTTATTCCAAAAGTCATGAAAGTTCTGTTTGTTTTTTTCTTCTTTTTTGTAGCCTTTTTTTTTTCCCCTCGGTGCTTCATTTTGGATATATTCTAAATTGTTATACCCTCAAATTCACTATTAATTTTTCTCCTGATTCTGAATCACACTTTCCTGCTTCTTGCCATGTCTAGTAATTTGCTTTTGGAAGCTGAGTACTATAAATATTATGTTGTTGAGTTTCTGTATTTGTTCTTTCTTTGGATAGTGCGGCTTTGTTTTGGCAAGTGGTTAAGTTACATGCAGATTAGTTTGACCCATGGAAGGCCTTAAACTTTTCTAAGGCACGTATAGAGTAGCCTTCTACTAAGATGTGACTCTACTGTGTCTGTACTGAATGATCTAGAATGTCACTGAGGTCTCTACTAGTCAAAATTAAAAATCAAGGATGCAATTTAAAAGAAGCTGGTCAGGATGCCTTCACTGAGAAGGTGATGGTTTACACGTAAATGCTATTCTTTTGCTTTTCATTGCTGGAGCAGTGGATGTGAATTATTCTGATAATATTGATATATAATATGAAACTGCTTTGCAAGTCATAACATTTTATACTTTTACCAACAGTTTAGGAGAATGCCTGCTTCACAATATCCTTGCCAAGTGTTTCCGTAGTGTAGTGGTTATCACAATATCCTTGCCAGCATTGAGTATTATGTTTAATAAATTATAGTCTGATCTCTTGGAAGGAATATTATGCAATCATTAGGATCATGTTTTTTGGAAACTAATGACTTGGGGGAAGAACTCTCAAACCAATTGAACAAAAATAGGATACAAAATTTTATATACATCAAGCTCTCACTATTAAATAAAGATCATATATATTTTTTTTTTAAAGATTTTATTTATTTATTTGAGAGAGAGAGAATGAGAGAGAGCGAGTACATGAGAGGGGGGAGGGTCAGAGGGAGAAGCAGACTCCCTGCCGAGCAGGGAGCCCGATGCGGGACTCGATCCCGGGACTCCAGGATCATGACCTGAGCCGAAGGCAGTCGCTTCACCAACTGAGCCACCCAGGCGCCCTATATTTTTGTTAGTAGCATTTATCTGTGGATAATGGGGTTATGAGAGATTTTTATATTATCATTTTTTTTAGTATAATCTACTAAAAACTTTAAAATGTGAGGTATTTGATAAACGGGTTACTCTGAACATGGAAATACTTGAGAGCAAGAAAGTCTACACACGTAGAAACCATATGCCCCCAACAAACTATAACTGGAGTCACATCTTTCAGTCTCTGTATTCATCAGGAATCCTCTGATAATGGAGCTGTCTGTCTGAGCTATCAAAAGGAAGGTCCTGACAGCACCTCCCACCTAATTGTGAATTTACAAAAGTTATGTAATTGGTCAACTCTCTGTTTTGGATTGGTTTTATTTGTTTTGACTAATCTGGTCTAAATGCATTTTCCTTGTCTCCCATTTTATACCTTAACACTGAATGTATTAGTTTGCTAGAACTGCCATAACAAAAGATCACAGATTAGTTGGTTTAAACAACAGAAATTTATTCTCTTACATTTCTGGAGGCTGAAGTCCAAGATCAATATGTACTGCCAGGGTTTGTTTCTTCTGAGACATCTTCCCTTGGCTTGCAGAGACCATCTCCCTGTGCCTTCATATGGTCTTTACTTTGTACGTGCCTGTGTCCAAATTTCTTCTTGTAAGGACACCAGACATATTGGATTAGGGCCTACCCTAATGACCTCATTTTACATTAATTACTTCTTTAATTACCTCTTTATATTTCTAAATATAGTCACCCTAGGAGTACTGGGGTTTGGGGCATCAGCATATGAATTTTGAGGGGACACAATTCAGCCCATAATACTGAGTAAGTTTAGCTCTTCAAACTCCTCATGGATGTAGCAAAAGCAGAAGACCCATTTCTTTGCTCTCCAAACATAAGCTCTAGATCCCAAAGTGCATGGTGTTGAATTCTGGCTCTCTCACTTTAGAGCTATTTGATGTGAGACAAGATATCTAGCCTCTTTGCACTTAAGTATCTTCACCTCTCAAATGGGGACAATACCAGCGTGCCCTCATAGGTTTATTGTAGCATTCAGTGATTTAATTTGTGCAGATTTGTTTGTCCCAAAACTGTACACTAATTGCTCAATAAAGGTTAGCTGTTGTTATATCAAATTATCTAATTAATATAGCTGTCTAACACTGTATTTGACACAGAAATATAGTGATGAACACAAAAAATACTCTCTCTCTTCACTGAGGGGAGATTTTCCTCTGGATCTATGTGTCATTCTTATTTCCAGTGACGCAACTTTTGTTCTCCTTTTAAAAATTCTATGTAGAAAGACTTTTCTAAGGGATAATGAACAGTCAAAGCATACTTGATCTCTGTCCTTCCCTCATTGTGGGCACTGACTCTTATATATGGTTTATAGATTTAGGGAGAGGTAAAGTCTGAAAAAGAAACCTGTGTTGATAAATCCTATATTTTCTTTATGATTATCTCCTCTTTCTCTAGTCCTTAAACAACACACATACACACACATTTATAACCTGTTAGCTGTGCCGGACACATTTTCTAAACTCACATGCCCAGATTCTGTACCTAGATAATGCTATCTTGTGAGGTTGTGGCATCTACTCCATTAAGCAGTCCTTCTAGAATGCTTTGATGACTAAAAATATGGATGATGTATCTGTCCTTTGTACACCAGCCCTTCACCCTTCTGTGGGAACATGTGCTGTGGGTGCTTTTTCAAGCAAGGACTTGTGCTGATCTACCTCATACATTAATTCTAGCTGTAGTAATACTTTGAGAAAGGAATATGATCCCCAAAATAACCACAAGGAGAAGTGTGTCATGAAAGGTCATGGCAGTGGGGCAGAGGATATTGGACAGAAGAGTTCTAAAAATAGGGAGCAAGAGATCAAAGAACCAGCGGCAGTGAGGAACCTTTTTTGGCTTTGAGTCACAGAAGGAGGAGGCAATACTCCCTGGACTGCTCGTGCCTTCTGCTCCACCTGCCACTCACGCCCGACTTGTGGAACTGCAGGGGGTGAGGGGGTGCTGAGCATATTTTTCTCCCCTGGGAGCTGACTGCCTTTAAATCATCTTGATGAAAAGTGTATTTAAATAATACTTTAAAACATGTCAAAGTAAGTCACATTTTGGAGAATTTTATGTTACTGCCATATTCCTAATATTGCAAGGAAAGTGTACGCATTCTGATCAAGAAGACTGAATTTCAGCTTTCTTCTGGACCGGATCTTTGGATTTTACAACTTAACATAGATTTTTTATTGTCTCCCTACTTTGTACCTGATGATTAATTATTTGCAAAGCCAAGCACCAAATTTTATGTGCATGCACCATGCGTTGGGTAGGTAGGATCAGCCACATCAGATTCCATCAGCCACTGTTTGTGTTCTATGAGAATGGGGTATGGGAGTATCGGGCTGCAACTGAAGAAACTGATTTTAGATATGCTGTCCAATGCCCTCCCCTTGTATATATAATACAATATTTATATATACAATTATTTGACAATAATGAGTTGGGTAGGTTAAGACAGGTTAAAAAGAGCTCTTTGAATGAATTTTGACAGATGATTGTATTTGTGGGGGGGGGCAGAGTTGTTTTCTAAGTTCATAAACTAGAGAATCAGAAAATTTGTGATGAGTCCCATAATCTCTCGAACGGTCAATTTCCTCAAAAGTAAAATGAGCTTATTGGCACTTGGTTTAGAGACAATATATGTGTGGAGGTGCTTGCAAACTATACAGTGCTATACAAATACTCCTTTTAAACCATAGTTGTCAGAGAATCAGTCTGTGCATTCAGATGGAATCCACACTTTCCTATTCAAAAAGGCTTCTTTTTATTCATTTCAAAATTATTTGCCTCACTCTAGTGTGCAAAGGCACCGTGCCAGGCACCAGGACGCATTCAGAGATGAGTCATCCCCAGAGCCTGCCCTCAAGGGAACTTAGGGTACAAGGAGGCAGATAAAACATTGAAAAATGCACTGCTTGATGTTAAAAATTTAGCTTCAAATGACTGCATAATTGAACATTATATCACATTTTAAAAGTGATTTAGCAATCCCTCTTAAATATTTAAATAGTAATGTACATGTTAATCAACATACATTAGTCTGCTAATAGACTAATTAACATGTATGCCATTAGTCAAGAATATTGAGAAATGCAGGTGAAAACAAAGTGTCTTGACTCAAGACAGCCAATTTGGGCTACTGCAGTGGTTAATGATGACTGACAGCCCACTAATGCTGACTCCTGTTGAGAGATCAGTTTTCAGTAGGCTGCCCAAACCCAAACTGACCCCAAAACAATTGATTCTGTCTGGTCCTAAAGCCAGTTTCTCCATTCGCTTTGATTCGAGGCTTTCTTAGCCTGAATCCATGAGTGAAAGGCCCTTTTGTTTAAAATTTTAGTTGCAGTTAACGAATCTCTGACTTTATTCTAAAAAAGAAGAAAAAAAAAGAAAGTTGAGATTTCTCCGGGAGACTAGGATTCCTAATGTTTGTACAAGGGAAATACGCAGTTATGATCTTGAAAATTAAGTAATTTGTTGTTGATTTAATGAAAATAAGATATTTGGCTAATAAAATTTCCAGCTGTCTGAACACCATCACAAAATCTGACTTTTGTAAAAATCTAGCTTACACATTCACATTCAGAATTACGACTTCAAAAATATTCCTTGAATAAGAAGATCATAGGACTTCTGAAAATATAGGACTTCATTCTCATCTCTTCTAGTAGAAGAAAGCTGCTTCAGAGATCAGAAATCTCACCATTTCCTTTTCAGGATAACTATAAGGGCCTGTACACTGGTCTGGAGTAGGCCTCTCCTTCAGGCATTAATAGGTTTAAATCAGTGTGAGAGATCTTAAATATGGTCTTTAGGAAAAAGAAGCTATTGTAAGCTCAGAAAAGAGGAATGTTTCATTTAGTGCTCAGAATAATGGTTGAAAAGTATTATGAACAAGGGGATCTGTGGGTGTTAACACATAGCTAATGAGCTCCACAGAATGGTGGGAAGAGAAATAGAAGTACTGTGTAAGCAACAAGTATAACCTTCAAGTGAAGATGCTCCTGGCAAGCACAGAAGCCTGGGTTTCATGATGAGGACAAGACATACAACTCACAGCCAGGATCCTTGGAAAGTCCCTTCACACAGAGTCCAGCAGGCTGGCCCCAACTTTTCAACCTGTGAGCCTCTGACTCAAATGCCTCAAAAAGAGAGCCCAGCTCAGTATCATATTTCCAATTAAGATCATTAGGGAGACCCGTGATGCCTCAGTTGCACGTTGCCTCTCAGTAAACAGTCCCACCAGTATCACTGCCAGTACCTAGATTCAGTCAATTCATACAAGGGGTATTTATCAAGCATCTCTAGTCTCTACCATCTGCCAGGCACAAAGAATCGTCTCATGCCACCACCCTCCAATTTGTGTTTCGATAAAGTGCAGTGAGCTTCTGCAGACCTATGATGGGATGCCTTCTACTGGTCAGATCAGCAACACAGCCCTTTGCTGGTAGCCTCTGGGCCCCCAATGGCTTCTGGCCTCATGTTGACAGTTAGGACCCAAGTCACTCACTGGTTCTCACCAAGCACCCTAAATGTTTCCAGGAGACTCTAGAATCTTTCATCTTGAATTGGCCAGTGGTTATCACTCTTTCAGAAGACTAATCAGCTTTCAGAATAAAAGGGTCAGGATTTATTCCCTGGCTTTTCTAGTATTTACTACTGTGTACCAAATGACTCTGAAACTTAGTATCTTAAGACAGTTCCCATTACACCTAAAACTAATATTACACTGCATGTTAACTAACTACAATTTAAATAAAAACTTAAAAACAAACAAACAAAAAAACAGTATCCATTAAATTATGTCTCATAGATTCTGGGAGTCAGGAATTTGGACAGGACTTAGCTGGGAGATTTTTCTGCTCCTTCTGAGATGGCTGAAGCTATTCATTGGTACTTAGCTGGCAGATGGGCTGCTTGAGAGGGTCACCAAGAGATTACATTTTATGTCTGACACCTTGGTGGGGATGGCTGGAAGTATGGGCTCAGCTGGGACTGTCTACTGGAGCATGTACACGTGGTGTTTCCAGCACCGCAGTCTCAGGGTGGTTGGACATCTTCTACAGAGGTTGAGCAAGCATCTCAGTAGAACCAGGAGGAAGCTGAATGGCCTTTCCTGACCTAGCCTCAGAAGCATTACCTCTGCAGCAATCTATTAGTTGCAAGTGGTCATAAGGTCATCTCAGATTCAAGGGGAGAAAAATGGGCTCCCTTTCTTGATGAGAGGTTACATTTTAGGAGAGCTTGGGAAATATTTTTGCCGCCATCTTTGGAAAATGCAGTCTTCCACCTTAGCCTCTGTGTCTCATTGATTGCTCAACTGCCTCTGAATACCTGATACTGGTCTAGGAGTCAGTTACTATATCTACTCAGAAACCAACCTTCCTCCCCCCCTTCTTTTCCCTCTCCCTAGACGAGATGCCCACTCCAAAGAAACTTCCCAAAGACTACCTAAAAGACAAGGTGGAGTAAATAGGTGCTTAGTTGGAACCAGCAAGATAACATGGGTCAAAGAGAAAGGAATAATCATGATGAGAAGAATTAAAGGAGGCTTCATTGAGGAGGTGGACATTATGTTGCACTTTGATAGAAAAATAGAATTTTGACAGATTGAGGACAGTGGAGAAAGGCATGTCATTCCCTCCTGAGCAAAAGCACAGAAGTGTAGAAAGGTATGTTGTATGAGGAAAAGCTAAGACTGCTAAAGAATTTGAGCTTCAGATTCTATCACCGCTGAGAAGCCAGGTTTTGGTTTTTGTTTTTGTTTTTAAAGATTTTATTTATTTATTTAACAGAGAGAGAGTTAGCGAGAGCAGGAACACAAGCAGGGGGAGCGGGAGAGGGAGAAGCAGGCTCCCCGCGGAGCAGGGAGCCCATGGGGGGCTCAGTGGGGGGCTCGATGGGGGGCTCGATCCCAGGACCCTGGGATCATGACCTGAGCCGAAGGCAGACGCTTAACAGCTGAGCCACCCAGGCACCCCGAGAAGCCAGGTTTTTAGCTGTGTTTTAGGAAGACGACTCTGGCAGTGGTGTGGAGAGGTGAGATTTGGCGGGGGGGGGGAAAGATGGCCAGTGCGTGTAGAATAGTATCCTGCAGTGTATAGTATCCTTTTATAAGGAAAGGAGACAGCTTGCTTTCTCTCCTGATCTATGAGAGAAACAGTAACAGTGACTCTCACCAGAAATGATGGCTTAAAAACTTGTACAGTCCATCACTATGCTTGGACCTTCTGTCAGCAAAGGCTTGTCTAGATGCGTTTGGATTGGATGCTTCATCAGACTAGTCATCCCCTTGGGATTTCATCCCACTCACCCCCCCCACACACACACCATCCCAGTGAATTTGTGCCTCAGCAGCCCTGCAGAGCTGCCTTCAATTTCCCATGATCACCTCACACCTTTGTCCCAGCTAAGAAGGCCTAGACTTTTCTGCTGTTTCTCCCTCATCCCCTCAAACTCTTGGCTGCAACCACGTAGAAATTCTTATCATTCCCTGGCATGCTGTGGCCCATCTCACTGCCACATATCTGCATATGGTTTTCTCTCTGCCTAAAGAATTCTTTCTATCACCCTTTCTCCACCAGGCAAATTCCTAGTCGTCAGTTCATACCCAACTGAAACATCACCTCTGTGAAGCATGATGCACTAGGCTGCTACCTTCTGGTCTCTGTGATGCTCTGGCTTCTGTTATAACATTTGTCCCTTTATAGTGCCATGTGCATTTCATGTATATTTTGTAGATTAGACTGAGGCCTTTGAGGGAACAAAGACTGTGTCTTATCTTTGTATCAGTAGCGTCTCTCATAGGATTAGGTAGTCAATAAATATTACACGAAGGAAGGAAGGAAAGTGAGAACTTCATTTGACTCTTGTTGATGTAAATGTTGTAAACATTGGTCTGTGTTTTCCGTCTAGAAATTCAAAGTCTGACACTGAATGAGCAAATAGTTGGTACCATTCTATGCAGAACAGCGGGTGTTTAAGTTGCTCATAAGAAGCTAGGTTTCTGTTGGCATAAGGTTACTGAAGTAATCTAGAAAATCAACCACAGAAAGCCAGGAGATCCTGGAGTAGTAGAGCTCTAGTCACAAACCTTGTTAATTTCTAGCAAAGAGTTTCCCAGAGGTCTCATGAGAAGCCCAGCTGTGGTATCTCTCATGCCCCAGTAACTGTTAACACTGGCAATGTCTTGCATGGTTGCAGAGCTTCGGAACAGCCCTGTGTCCTCGCCTGGACTCATCAATAACATTCTTTTCAATGAAAGGCTAACATTCACAGGTAGTTGAGGTCATTGTCAACTGCTGTGGTCTCCTTTTAAAACCTAAGGTCACACATTCATAAAATCCTTCCTGACATAGTGAGGATAATAGTGGGGAACTCAGCTTACACATATACTAAGCCCTAAAGAATGTGCTGTGGGCAGAGCTCAGCTTACTTGGAAGAATTTTGTTTGCACGGGGTTTCAGAGCCTGGGTAATTTCCGAGTCAGGGTAGATGGGCTGTTTTCCCTTTCACTAAGAACGCTGCCATGAAGGGCTTTATATAACCAAGGCGGCGCTCACAAGGTGGTGGTGGTGGTGGTGTTTTCACTCCAGCTAGCAGGGCTGCATGTGCCTTCTTAAGTCTCAAATTAATGTAAACATTCTCATGGAGAACTTCTACATTCTACCTTTTTTATTACACCCTTGCGGTGTTTGCTGGGCTTTAAATTAAACAACAGTCTGTAAAGCTGTAATGCTTTTGTATCCTTCTGAGTACAACGTTTTGATTTCCTTTTATCCATTACTTAGCACCCACCCTGCCTCTCTCCCTTAATTTCACTTGCAGGTGTTTTCACCTCTAAGGTGACCCCTATGTGAGAATGATCTTTTTAAAGCATATGGATTATGGGTAATTCATCCCAACACAGACTAATTCTCCCCTACAGTTGTCCTTTAAAGAGGGAGCTCTCCCCTATTCCATCAAGGGATTGCTTGGGATTTGAAGCAGGTGAAGTTGGGGAGGTGCGGTGAAGGGAGAGGGGACTCTGGCTTGGTCTCTCTGGCCTGTGTCCTAATGCTGCCATTTATCCATGTGATTGGTCCCTTCTTGGGGGTGCCTCGGCTCTTCTTGGGAATGATTCTTCGTCAGACATTTGAAATAGATGAAATGAGGTAGCCCTTAGAAGATACACAGTAAAGATTGGTGTCTGTCCTTCCTTCCTTGACAGGTCAGTAGGGCTGGAGAGGGCAAAAGAATCAGAAACTTCCCACTGAAGAGTTAGGAACTGGTGTCAGTTGGGCGCATCTAAAATTAGAATATGTAAATATGTAAATAGGATGCAACTGACAGTAATTTGACTTGCAATTTTCAAGGAGCACAAATATTATGCCAGGCAGTGTCAATTTGTGATTCGGTAGCTACATTTATAATCACCATTATTTTATTTTATTTTATTTTATTTTTTATTTTTTTATTTTTTTAAAGATTTTATTTATTTATTTGACAGAGAGAGAGAGACAGCTAGAGAGGGAACACAAGCAGGGGGAGTGGGAGAGGGAGAAGCAGGCTTCCCGCCGGGCAGGGAGCCCGATGCGGGGCTCGATCCCAGGACCCTGGGATCATGACCTGAGCCGAAGGCAGACGCTGAACGACTGAGCCACCCAGGCGCCCCTATAATCACCATTATTTTAAATGGCCCCTTGATTCTAAAGCTTCTTTGGCGTCATAAAAATTTCTATTACAGAAATTAAAGGTCTAGAAATAAAGGTTCGCAGGTTCCGGTGAATGGAGCCCCAGCCCAAGTGCCAGTAATGTAAAAGTTGTCTATATTTACAAAACACTACTTAGTCTTTCCTCCAAGGAGATGAGAAAAAGTTCACGCTACTGAAATTTAATCCATATAATTAAGTGAGAAATAAGAGATTTAGCTCTTAAATATATTAATATCTTCTATTAAAGCTTGACCAAAGACATTCTCTATTTTCCTAACTCCTTTCTTCATCTTTGATTCCTGAAGCTTTTGAAACTTGCAAGTAGACAATGTGAAGTACAATAAAAATGCTGTCGATATTTGGCTAAATATTCAAGAGTCAAACTTACAGAAGCAAGAGAAAAGATAACAGGTCTTGATGATGGAAGCAGAGACCACACATTTTCATGGTCTACTTCAAGGTCTAAATCTAATAGAAGAGGTCTAGATGAGTAACATAGGCCCCAGACCAGTAACATTGGCCCCCACCTGGGAACTTGTTAGTCCTGTAAATTCTTCAGCCTCATTCCAGATCTGAATGAGATCTGGATGAGATCTGAATGAGAAACTCTGAGGTGGACTCAGCAATCCTTGTTTTAACACACTCTCCAGGTGATTCTGATGATGGTAAATTTGAGAACCATTAGACTAGAGTAGATTTTGAAGAATAGAGGAACATGATCTTCAGAGTGTCATTTTAAAAATTTCGCTCCATGCTTGAAGAGAAGCAAACAAAAATTACTGAGCTGTATGGTGCTTAGAGGAAATAGCTTTCTGGAAGCCAACACCACTACAGAATAACAGTTTTGGGATGATTCACAAGGTCATCTTTTATAGCCTACCTCATTAATTCAGAAATATTTTAACTGCCAAAGTTGGGTTATAACCTATGAATGGTCTTGGAACTAATTTCATGAAATAGTTATTATGTACAGAGGAGACTGATGCCCAAATATTCTTAGGGTACTCTGGGTTACACAGAATGAAAAAGGTTTCCTTGTTGAGAAGTGCTACAAGAGGAGAACATGTTTAATTTTGTGTAATCCAGTGCTCTGCAGGACTTCTCAGAGCTTTTAATATGTGACGGTGTAATTGTGGGTTTCCAAAAGATGATATTCTCTTTTGTGTATGGATGGTGCTTTAGTTTATGGTGTTTCTCAAACTGTTGGACTGTGAAAACCTTTTTCTGTGGAGTGTCCCTTGGGACCAGAGTTGTTGAGAATGTATTTTGGGAAATGCTGAGTTGAATTATAGAATGATAGAATTTCTTGCTTGGAGCTGTCTCTAGATACCAACCAGTCAAATCCCTTCGTTCTAAGCACCTGGCTTGTCTAAAGTCACAGAAACTAATTATTCTGGAACACTTTTAACTTCCATTTTGTGCTGTTACCAATCTTTGCAGATATGAGAATCTTTTTTTAAACATCAGATTTCATGGATAGACACCCACCTCCTACATGGGATGAAAATAAGTATAATGTTTTACACCCATCAATTAGTGACCTAAAAATGGGTAAAACCACAGGCTTTGGAGCCCAATTCCAGCTCCATTATTTACAGTAAAACCAAAGGGTGAGTTACTTAAACTCTACAAATCTATTTCTTGTGTAAAATGGTGATCACAATTATACCTCCCTTCTGGGTGCTAATAAGAGGCAAACAACATAATTTCTATTACATGGTTAGCACTCTACTTGCCACACTGTAAATGCTCAATAAACGTTAGTCACTGTTTCATTGATTGATTAAAAATATATATAATGGACAGAAGTTATAATCAAATCCACAATGCTCTTAAAGAATTTGTATTATATTAAACCAAAATAGACTGCACATGCATTTGGGGGGAAATATTGTATAGAGGTGCAAGATGTTATTTACTCTACAAAGTCCGATGAGCAAATCAATTTGCAGATTCTTTTTTTTTAAAGATTTTATTTATTTATTTATTATAAAGAGAGCTCTAAGCAGGGGGAGGCAGAGGGACAGAGGACAAGCAGATTCTCACTGAGCGCCGAGTCCAATCCCAAGACCCCGAGATGACAACCTGAGCCGAAGTCAGATGCTTAACCTACTGAGCCACCCAGGCACCCCTGAAGATTCTTTGCAGTAACTCTACAACATTTGAGGTTTACACATTAGGAACCAATGGCCTGTGTTAACCTATTTTTGTCTAAAAATAGACTGTCTATTTTTAAAACATTTACATGAGGAGAGAACTGTCTGCTTCCTTTGTTCCGTTATCCTGTGTTTAAATTCCCTTGCAGTCAATTTTTATGTGTCTCTTTGGGCATGTTCAAAACCCATTTCCTCTGATCTAATCTTCTGCAGACCTGAACACCTGGTCAGCATCTTCCTCACAGTAACATTTTACTCAGAGTAAAACCTCTTCCTAAAGAAACCACTCTATCAATCAGTTAATGATATCATGTGCCTGGCACTTACACAGACACCTTTGGACAGTTAGAAGACATCTGAAGCCTCTGCTGTCACTTCAAAGAACTTATGATGTAGTTGAGGGAACAGATTTATCATCTGAGAGTGTTCAA
The DNA here is from genome assembly GCF_002201575.2 of Neomonachus schauinslandi. Lineage (NCBI taxonomy): Eukaryota > Metazoa > Chordata > Mammalia > Carnivora > Phocidae > Neomonachus > Neomonachus schauinslandi. Next base: position 70,282,801 of record NC_058406.1, on the reverse strand, counting down.
GTGTTATCCTGAGAGTTCTGGTTGGAAATGCTGTTGATGTTCAGAGAAAGGTAAAATCAATGTGGGAGAATATTTGCAAAGCTCCGTGGAAGCAGAAGCATGTTTAGTGCAAAAATGCTGAATTAGGAATCAGGATTTAGGCTCTAATCCAGACCTTTTTTTTTTTAAGATTCTATCTATCTATCTATCTATCTATCTATCTATCTATTTATTTATTTATTTATTTATGAGAGAGAGAGAGCACAAGCAGGGGGAGCAACAGGGAGAGGGAGAAGACCGATGCAGGACTCGATCCCGGGACTCTGGGATCATGACTTGAGCTGAAGGCAGATGCTTAACCAACTGAGCCACCCAGGTGCCCACTAATCCAGGCTTTGAAATGAACTCATTGTGTGACCTAGGGCTAGATCTTAACATCTCTAGATCTTCTTATCTGTAAAATGAACGACTGGAGTGGGCTCTGCCTACTGCCACTTCATGGTGGGAGACCTTTATCCCCAGTGCACGTTTTCACACTGAATGCTCACACAGACCCTGAATTAGGTACTGTTAGTAGTCCCATTTTTCAGATAAGGACACTGAGGCTTAGCAAGGTTATGTAACCTACAAGTGCTTAGCTAGTAACTGGTTCCAGTACTCTGGCTGCTTTTTTCTTAATCACAGTGCCAAACTTTTTTGAGGGGATGGGAAAGGGTTTAAGCTGGACCTTCTGAGATGGGTGAGGGCAGAGATTGTTTCACTGTGGGTCCAACTCAGTCCCCAGAGTATGTGGTAATTTATAGTACAACTTCCTCCCTGACCCAGAAAACCTATAATATGAGGTTATTTCTGTCCCCAAACACCAGTATTATTATGGAGATTAGCTGAACATGAAGTTAGTTTGTTGCTTATTCATTAACCTTTTCTTTTGTTAGGCATTCTTTTCTTTTTCTCTTTTTTGAATAAACCATTTTTAAATTGCTTTTTTCTAAGTTCTTAATTTCTTAAATAAAGCTCTTCCTATCATCATGTATATAGAAAAACCGTTTGCTCCCCACCTCTTACAAATCATTAGCCTGTAAATAATCACAAGTATAATATAGCATTCAGACTTTTAATAAATTTATTTATTATTTATTTGAGAGAGAGAGAACATGTGCAAACAGGGGAAGAGGCAGAGGGAGAGGATCTCAGGCAGACTCTGCACTGAGCTGGGAGCCTGAAGTGAGGCTCAGGTGGGGCTCCCGCGGGGCTCGATCTCACACCCCTGAGCCGAAATCAAGAGTCGGGCACTTAATCAACTGAGCCACTCAGGCACCCCCCGTTTGAACTTTTAATAAAAGAATGACAACATTGACTTTCATCTGCTTCTGCTCCACTAAGAGTTGAGAATTCTGTGACTTTTTCAATCTCTAATTAGCATTGTTTGCCTTTTATCTTTGCTTGAATCTGACCTTTTAGGGGTGGAAGAGCGAGTGATAGGAATCTTGAACTTCTGCTGAGTGCTTACTTTGTTTCAGCTACTGCTCAAGGTGTATTATATTTGATCTGCACACAAACCCCAGAAGTTAGGGACTGCTAATTGTTCCCATTTCACAAATAAGAAAATTGAGATGAAAGTAATTTGTCCTAAGTCGCATATTCATTGAGTAGAGCCAAGAGTCAGACTCAAGAGTTTGGCACCCAAATGTAAGCCCTTAAACTTGAGACTACACTTTTGTCTCCTCCAAAGGAAAGACGTGGGACATATGGGGGAGGATCAGTTACCTTTTCTTCTTCTTTAGGTTGAGCTGATTTGGATGGAGTTTATTTGAGCGATGTAAGAAGATTAATTACTTAGGCTAGGAGAAAATTAGCAGCAAGGGAAGGAAATTAAGAGAGGGAACATTGTGGATATACATTTATGTCTCATACACGCTTCTTTCCCAAAGGAGAGTTGTTTCCTGACCAATTTTCCTAGTGAAAGAGGTCATTCACAGCTCAGAAAAGCAGGCCCCATGGCTGGCAGGATTTCACTGTCACTGTGATCACAGTTAGTAGTGAGTTGGAGAAATTAAGAGCTCACCGTCATTCCTAAGGTATTTTAATAATCAACAGAATGAAAATTGACCCTTACCTTCAGAAAAGCAAGAAGGGCTCCAGGAAATTACCCCCTCTACTTTATCACCTCTGCTTTGTCTTATTGTCATGCTAAAATCACACATCTGATTTTTTCTTTTCCCTTGCTAATAGCAAGACTTTCAATTTTTCAAGGAAAAGAATGTTAAGGCCTCTGCTTTGCTGTTTCTCTCCTCTCTGCCCTGAGAGTTGGTTCACTTTTTGAGCTTCTTCTCTCTGTCTTGGAAAGGTTCCTTTTCCACTGGGAGTCCTGTCCCAGCCCCACTTCAGGCTGTGAACGTGAAGGACAGCGTCTGGGCTGTGGAATGAAGCAAAGGAATGTTTGAGTGGCAGGGGAAGGGGGCTGTTAACTTTACTTAAAATATTTTTTGAAAATATTTCATATAATGTTGGGTTTTGTAGCTCCCCTAGCTCTGCTCCGACCCCCCACTTTTAAATAAACGTGTGGAATTATAGTGTGTACAGAGGAAGTTAGAAAATGAGCCCCACTGTTCCTATCTCCGCAGGCATCTGCGCGGGTGTGCCCGGGTGAATGGGCCCTGTGGGAGTTCTAAGGAGCATCCTCTAGAGCCAAATTCTTCAACAGGGCAAACCTCCAACAGCTGTGTAAATAGTGTGGCAATGTGTGGAGGCCACAGGCAGTTTCCTGATAGTCGGCTACTGTGCCCAGGTAGTTAAAAGGAGTCCTGTTCCGTCCTGAGGCTTGCAGGTTGTGAGTTGAGTCTTGTAGGCCCTGACGAGTGGGTGGGTAGACATTTCCCTTTCATTTTATTCAGGGCGAAGGAAGGCAGTCTGATGAAGATAGGTAGGGCTGGTCGCTAAAACCACACCTAACAGAAAGCTGTTGGGTGTGTGACTGAAGAAAGAGTTGTAACTGCCAACTAAGGACACAGTGGGGCACACACTGGCTTGTTCATCCCAGCTCCAGAAATTCCTGGGACCCGTCAGAGGACATGGTGCTCTGAGGACGTCATGCTCTGAGGTTGTTTATGTAGCGGCTCTTTAGAATGTGAAATTCAATGCAATTCATGTATCTAGTTTCTTCGCCCCACGCCACCTGAAAGCAGGCAGCAAGCCCGAAGGCTTTCCATCTGTCAAGCCATCTGGCCTGCGCACGCCCATGCCTCTGCTGGGGGTTGGCCCACAGATGCATTCACCTCGGGCTCTTCCTCGGGTAGAAATCGGGATGCTGGCGCCAGCTCCTGGATCTCAAGTCCTCTTCTTTTTTGTTTGTGTATTCTGCAGTCTTCATCACTCTGACATCCAATTTTTTTGTTTGGCTTAAATGAATGGGCATGGAGACAAAACAACGAGGTACAGGTGGTTCCTCTGCGTACTTCTGTACATAATGCCTTCCTGAAAATAGGTACAGATCTGCAAGGCTCAAATAATAGATTTGCCTATTGTAAGCAGCATCCCAGTACCAAAGAGCTCAAAATGCTCTAAGGACCCTAAATACATCTTGGTTTTTAGAAATAGTCTTTCATCATGTATTTCTAGAATTTGGTTTGTGCTCCTGAATTCTTTCCCTTCACCACTGGACACCTGGAGTACTGGCTCAGGTCCAGCTATCATCCAATTGAGGCCAAGGTTTCTCTGCCTTTGACTTGGCCACTGTTTGCCCATCTTCATCTTAATTGTGTTAAGTGTATGAGACTTAACTCTTCTTATCAACAGTATCAATATTTATCTTTCCATTTTCAGCCCCACTTTTACAGATGTATGTGGTTACAACCCATCAAAATGTTCAAATAATGACTTAAACAAGTACTCTTTGGCAAAGATGGCATCCCAGTGCCCAAACAGAACAACTGTACCCTCTATCATCCAGTTTCACCATGACCAGTCAAAGTGCTAAGCTTCTCCTTTCTTTAGTGTCCTCTCAGCTTGACTAAACCATTCTGGGAATTACTAGAAAACGGGATTGCATGCTGTTGTGGGTAAGTTTTCTTGAAGTGATCAACTTTTTGGCATTGGTTAATCGTCCAGAACCGCAGGAATTGATGGAAGACAGGTTTACAGGCAGTTGCTTGTTCTCTGTGTGCAAGAAGAGCAAGTCTGCCTTGTATCAGTCTGGGAGAAGCCCGTCACCCAGCTAGCTCTCAGAATGCCCTTCAGATATTGTTGTTTTCTTCAAAATAATAGAATGTCTGAGCTGTTGTTGTTTTTTTGTTTTTAAGGTTCAATGTGTTAGGCACGTGTATACGTTGCAGTGACTAAGAATTCAAGAGTAATTCCAGAGAGGGGGTGCCTGGGTGGCTCAGTCGGTTAAGCATCTATCTTTGGCTCAGGTCATGATCCCAGGGTCCTGGGATCAAGCCCCACATTGGCCTCCCTGCTCAGCAGAGAGCCTGCTTCTCCCTCTCCCTCTGCCTCTTCCCCTGGCTTGTGCTCTCTCTTACTATCTCTCTCAAATAAATAAATAAAATCTTTAAAGAAACAAAAAGAGTAATTCCAGAGAGGAGAGAGGAAATGGAAACGGGGCTGGAGGGAGGGGGGCTGGATTGTTCTATGTCTTTTGTTACCGTATTTACTGGCTCCTTGTGAAGACAGTCTGGTCAAGTATTATATTGGACTTCATCTCTATCTTAATATCACATAAAAATAGATCTGAGAAGCAGTGTAATAGAATCATTAACAGTATAAACTCTGAAGGAAGAAAGAGTTTGGATCCCAACTTCATCACTTTCTAGCTGTGTGATCTTGGGTGAGTTGTTTAACGTTCCTGAGCCTCAAGGTATGCCCATCTCTCAAGGTCATTGTAAAGATTAAACATATTTCATAAATTTTTGTGAAATTACCCAGTGTTAGTTAACCAACATTGGTTTGTTTCAAAGATTTTCTTGGTGTGGTCTGAAAATCTGTGTTTCCCCATTTCATCTTTCACAATTATTAGCCAAGTAACAGTACTAATCATGGTAAAAGGGGAATAGAAGACAGCTGGGGCGAGGGGGCATGCAAGTGTACTTTGGCCTTAGACAAGGTGGGCCTGAGTATTGGTGCTGTCATTTTCTCCCTGTTTGTGGGTGACTTTTCATAAATCAACATGTGGGTTGAGGGTATGGCTAGATGGAGAACTGTTTCCTTTAAAGGAATGAAAAACCATTGATCGAGCCCTTGTCTCACATCTTATCACCATTTATCTGGATTTGTGATATTGAAAGATTTTCAGAAATTGAGCTACGACGTGACACAAACTACCTGTTTGCTTGTGACAGAAATTCCAAGCCAGATAGCTGGAAATAGGAGAACTTGGAGAGGAGATTTGAGAGGGTAGAGAATTCTGATTTCCTCAGAATCTAAGCAGATTTGGGCTGAGGTAACATTTTAAAATCACACAGATTCCTGCAGGTATGCACTTAGACTTTTAGGATTATTCACTCTTGGTGTCTTTTCAAAGGTCAGGACATACCAGCAGTTTGTCAGATGCTTCCATAAGTGGTCTCATGTTTAAAAACACCAGTTTCGGGGCGCCTGGGTGGCTCAGTCAGTTAAGCGGCTGCCTTCAGTTCAGGTCATGATCCCAGGGGCCTGGGATCGAGCCCCGCATCGGCCTCCCTGCTCAGTAGGGAGTCTGCTTCTCCCTCTCCCTCTGTCTGCCACTCCCCGTTTGTGCTCTCTGTCTCTGTCAAAAAATAAGTAAAATCTTTAAAAAAATAAAACACCAGTTTCTCATCTGCTCTCCCTTGTAGAATTATGAACAATATGCAGGCTCTGGAGTGAGGAGATCCGGATTCAACCGTAACCTCTGCCATTATTAGCTATATGACCTTGGGTGAAAGGATTCTTTAACAATTCTGATCCTCAGTTGATCCATTCCTAAAATGTGTATATTAAGACCAACCTCAGGGGTACATGGGTGGCACAGTCTGTTGGAAACCAGACTCTTGGTTTTGGCTCAGGTCATGATCTCATGGGTCATGGGATGGAGCCGAGTGCATCTCCTTGAGATTCTTTGTCTCTGCCCCTCCCCCCTCATGCACACAGGGACATGTGCAGGCGTGTGAGCTCTCTCTCTAAATAAATAAAATTTTAAAAAATACCTACATCAAGGAGTTGTTTGGGGAACTACATAAGAAAATATGTTTAAAATTTTTTGCAAGCTCTACCACTGAAATGAGGAGTTTTAGTAGTAGATGGTCATAGGATTCTGCTATATCCTAGAAAACATTAACAAATACAAATCTATTACAAAATCATTTACCCATTTTTGAGACTATAACAATGAGGAATGCAAACAAATGCCTGTGAAATTCTTTTTCTTTTTTCCTGTAACACTTCCCTGTGAAATGCCAAAGCAAGGGCCAAGAGCAAGAAATATTTAGGGTTCCCACAACAACCTTCCCTCCAAGCAATGGCAAGAACAAAATAACCAAAAATTTCCACTTTAGCACACAGGGCATTTCTTCTGTTTTTGCTTCAAAAGATTTTATATATTTTTTTAAGATTTTATTTATTTATTAGAGAAAGAGAGAGAATGAGCGGGAGGAGGGTCAGAGGGAGAGAGAGAGAAGCAGACTCCCTGACGAGCCGGGAGCCCGTCGCGAGGCTTGATCCCAGGACCCTGAGATCAAGACCTGAACCAGTTAATCGACTGAGCCACCCAGGCACCCCGAAGACTTTATAATTTTAAAAGGAAGGTGGGTTTAGCCTGAGTTCTAAAGAGCCTCCTTCAAAAAAAAAAGTTTTAATCTTGGAGAAATTAAAAGGCTATCACTTAGAAAAGGGCAGCTGTGTAGGCCTGTCAGATTGTGACTTGATTATGGCAGGAGAATTAACTCTTCTTGAAGCACTACACCTCAATTCTTGGCTAAGCAGTGACAAAATTCTTGGGACCATCAGTCTTCATTTGGTCATAATGAATGATAAAGGAAAATCACTAAATATGCTCTGATTAGACATCGAATTGATAAATCTTCTAAGAGCCTATTATATGCAAGAAGTTACTGGGTTTTATAGGGAGGACAGGAAGATGGCTTTGAGAGTAATTGTTTATTTTATGTTTGTTTGTTTACTTATTTATTTTTAAAGGTTTTATTTATTAGAGAGCACAAGCGGGGCAGGGCAGGAGGAGGAGAGGGACAAAGAGACTCTGCGCTGAGCACAGAGCCCAATGCAGGGCTCAATCCCAAGAGCCTGAGGTCATGTTCTGAACTGAAATCAAGAGTCGCAGGCTCTACTGACTGAGCCACCCAGGTGCCCTTGAGGGTAATTGTTTAAAGATACATGAATTATAGTCTGGATCGCAAAGAAAACTTATACTCTAGCAGAGAGATCAAGGACACACAGCTCAGTCACAAGGTACAAAGAGTAGATTCATATGAGAGTGAAAAATGTATGATAGTTCAGAAGAATGAGGTCATTTTCATTTAGGGAATCAGGAAAGAGTTAATAAGGAGAGATTGCTTGAGCCAGAATGCTTGGACATGTGAAGTAAGGAGGAATGCAGTTCCCGGTACAGGAGAAATGAAGGTCAAGGTACAGGAGTAGATAAATGTTAAGGAACATCAAGAGAAAAGAGGGAAATGAGACTAAAAAGTTGAAGCCTAGACCAAAGAAAAGGGGACCACAGTATACTGGAACGAGCATTGGCTAGGTACAAACTGGAATGATATTTCCCTTTTTTTCCCAAAGATTCACGTATTTTGGTCGTTTTAATGTTTTCGAAATCAAGAAAAACCTTACAGTTGATATGTGTATTTAGTGTAATATTCTTTATCACCTAAAAGCGGTTATTGAATCAATGGTATATTCACAATTGATGGAAATATTTTAATATTCCATAATTGTAATTCTCTATTTCATACACAAACACTCACTTCATAAGCTTTCTAGAGAAATAAGAAAATGACACAAAGCACTGCTCACACAGTGTGCTCAGTAAACTATTTTTATAAAAGTAGAGTTGAACCAAGTTTGATAGGCAATAGAGAAGTCCATAAGGATTTCAAAAAGGAGAGAGAGGATGAATCAAAACATGATTCACCTTCCAATAATTTCAAAACCAGTTAGGGATGGAACCCACTTGGGACGCTATTCGAATAGTCTAGACAAGAGTTAATGAAGGGTCAATCTAGGCATGAACAGGTGAGAGTGAATGTGACCCACGTCTTACCTGAGAGATGCTATCAACAGGACTTGCTAACCCTTGGAGTGCATCAAAAGGAGAAGTAGTCATGACTGAGAGGATTGTACTATTAACGGAAATAAAAGACATGGAAGGTGATAGTATACTTTGTAAGAAAATCTAAATTTGCTCATCTAAATGACCACATATATATTTTTTCCCTGTAGTTGGTCTGTGGGATTCCTGACTCACAGCTCTCCATACCTTTGGGATTTCCTGTGTTGAGAGAGACAGAGGTGTTTCTTGTTATGTTAATGAAATGACTTTTGGGGGCACCTGGGTGGCTCAGTCATAAGCATGGTTTCTTGGTTTCAGCTCAGGTCATGATCTCAGGGTAATGAGATTGAGCCCTCCTTTGGGCTCCACGCTTAGCTGGGAGTGTGCTGGAGATTCTCTGCCTCTCCCCCGCCCCCCGCCCCGCTCATGCACTCTCTGTCTGTCTCTCTCAGATAAAAATCTTTAAAAACAAGAAAAAAAGAAATGACTTTGGACATCACCTAAGGAGGGGGGCTGGTTGCCAGGAGAATCAACCTTGTGATTAGAAGCTTAGAACTTTCAGTCCTACCCCCAACCTCTGGGGAGGGGGAAACCAAGAGGTCGAATGAGTCACCAAAGGCCAGTGATTTAATCAATTGTGACTAGGTAATGAAGCCTCCACAAAAAAACCAAAGAGGGGAGGGTTTGGAGAGTTTCTGGGTTGGTGAACACTTGGGCACCCAGAAGAGGGCACACCAGGAGAGGGCGTGGAAGCTCCTCGCCCTTTACTCATACCTTGCCCTCCCCATCTCTTCCATCTGGCTGTTCCTGTATTCTTTTATAGTAAACCTATAATCTAGTAAATGAAATGTTTCTCTGAGTTCCGTGAGCCGCTCTAGCAAATTAATGGAATCCAAGGAGGGGGTTGTGGGAACCTCTGATTTAGAGCCAGTTGGCCGGAAATACAGACAACAATCTGGACTTGCGATTATCATCTGAAGGCCAAGGTGGGGGGTCAAGGGAACCTCCAATCCATAGCTGGTTGGTCAGAAGCACAGGTAACCTGGACTTGCAACACACCTCCGAAGTGATGGGGGACGGAGGGAGGCAGTCTTGTAGGACTGAGCACTTAACCTGTGGATTTTGATGCTGTCTCTCTGTAGATAGTTGATTTGAGATGTTTGATTTGAGACATGTTGAACCCAGCTCCAGATGGAGACGTCCAGGAGGCATTTAGAAATTCTTAATTTCATTTTGGGAATGAGAGGGGACTAAAGATGTCATTTTAGAGTCACGTTCATTCAGGTGACATTTGAATCCAGGCATGCAGATAAGATTTTTAAACGAAGGGACTATAGAGGGAAAAGAAGAAAATTAAAGAATGGAGACTCTAGAGAAAAACAACATGTAAACAATTCATTGAAAAGAAAACAGGAACCAGAGAAAGAAGAATTTGAGCATTTGGAAAAGAACTAGAACAGGACCATGATCCTGAATCCAAATAGAAGGAGGGTTAAGCATGAGCACACATTCCTAGACAAATTGGTACAAATAGATACCTCTTTTTTTTCTTTTTCTTTTTCTTTTTCCTTGTAATTGAGATATAATTGACATATAACATTAGTTCCAGGTGTACAACATAATGATTTGACATTTGCATATATAATGTACAGCGTGATAACTATATTAATACTGTATTGTATATTTGAAAGTTGCTAAGCAAATATATTAAAAGCTTTCATCACAAGAGATGCCTCTTTTGAACGTCTGAATTGTCTTTGAGTATTTCTTGGCATTTGGCTGTCGTCTTTCTGCCGCTTTCACTTCTTTCCTTTTGCTTCAATTTCTGAGCCCTTTTTATTTTGCCCTGCATTTCTGTGATAACTTTAGTAGCTCTGAGGGGTTTTATTATTTTTTTTCCCCTCTTGCCCGTGTGCTTATGGGAAAATGCAGAGCACAGACTATCTTAGGCAGCCTCATGGGGTAATTCAATACTGATGCTTAAGAATGTCAGGGAAATGCAACTAAGCCCACCTGGGCAAATCATGGAGGCAGGCCCCCAGTGTTCCTCTTTTATGGCAAGCCAACCCTAATAATAATAATAATAATAATAATAATAATAATAATAATAATACCATATGGTTTAGGATCCAAGCACAGACCTACCCTGATTCACTTTAAAATTTTCTGGAAAAGGTACTCTCGCTTGTTGCACAGAACCTACCAACTCTGTTCAGCTCTTCCCATTATGTTGACAATTCTATTTCCATGTTATTTTATATACAATAATCAGTTCTTTCTTTACCTTGCCATTCAGTGTCCTTTAAATGAGCACATATCCAGGGAACCCAGCTCAAATTTTGAGCAAGTTACCCCATCTTATGCTGAATGCCTTATATACTTGTAGACAGGGGTAGTCTGTATTTGCCAGAACCACCACATTTTCATGTGATAAAGTATTATATACATCAACAGCCTGTTGGCAGTGCATTTAGTTCTAGTGTCGGAAACTTGTAGGCATAAATTAGGTTTGTTTTTTATTTTCTGGCTAATGGGGATTGTGATATCAACTTTCAGTGCAGCATCAAATATTTGACTCTGTTAATGTATCAGTTTTAAGTGCAAAAGCAGAATTGGCTTTATCAAAAGGAAAGAACAGTTTTTTTGTGTGTTTTCTTGTTTTGTTTGTTTCTTCCTATTTTAATAATGGGCTTGATAACTTAAAAAAAATGCTCTTGGGGCGCCTGGGTGGCTCAGATAGTTAAGCGTCTGCCTTCGGCTCAGGTCACGATCCCAGGGTCCTGGGGTCGAGTCCTGCATCGGGCTCCCTGCTGCGCGGGAAGCCTGCTTCTCCCTCTCCCACTCCCCCTGCTTGTGTTCGCTCTCTAGCTGTGTCTCTCTCTGTCAAATAAATAAATAAAATTTTAAAAAAAATGCTCTTGTTGACTCAACCAAATTAAAACTTTTGAATGAGAGCAACTGAAAGATGTCAGGCCCTAAAGATTATAATTTACTGAGTCTGGGCCAAGACTGGGGCATCTTATTTTTAAGAAGTTTCCCTAATTTTCTAAAGCACACCAAACTTTGATGATCACTGTTTTTCTAAAATAAGTTCTAGAATAAGTTAGAGAAAACTGAGCATAAGTAGGGAACTATCTAATAAAAAAGAAATTTAAATTAGCTAGATATACTAAAATCTATGATTACTTATAGCTTGTATAGATATGCACTAAAATAATTGAGTAAAGCCTGTGAAAAGAGGGACAGGTTTTTCTGAAAATTTGTGGAAGAATGGAGAACTTTCAGAAAACTAAAAATGAGCCAATATCATATCTAAATATTTTTGAAGGAATAGAAGAGATCCAGCCAACTGCAGGCTGTGTGTTTAATTTCCACTGCTGAAAAAAATTACACAGCACTGGGAATGTTCTCATAATGTTGGTTTGGTAAGTGAGCGACTGTTCTCCAACCCGACTTAGGCAGAGCAAAAGGAAGTGGACTGAAACCAGAACGTGAGGGATTTAGGTTAGAATGTAAGTTTTACGACTGGGAGGAATATTGGAACAACTTCCTAAGAAACATTGTGCAACCTCTTTCTCTAGAGATCTTTAAAAATAGGATAGATTTTCATGTCTGGTTTAGATTTGGTGCTGCCCAAAGGTGAAGGAAAGCCAAAGTGCTTTATTTTATGCCTCATATATATTTTGAAGACATTTTAAAGTCTATTTCCTCATTTCAAATATTGGAAACTAAGGATTTGTGTTATAATATGGCATATCATTAATTTTTTTAAAGATTTTATTTATTTTTAGAGAGAGAGAGATAGAGCACAAGTCGGGGGAAGGACAGAGGCAGAGGGAGAGGGAGAAGCAGGCTTCCTGCCGAGCAGGGAGCCCGATGTGGGGCTCGATCCCAGGATCCTGGGATCATGACCTGAGCCGAAGGCAGACGCTTCACCGACTAAGCCACCCAGGTGCCCCAGCATCATTAATTTTTAAAATACTCTTCCACCTTAAGTAACTTTTGCTTTACAGATATATATATGTGTTTTATATATATATATATATATGACTTTAATCTCCTTTCCCTGGAGAGAAAACATCGCACATCCGCTCCCCATCCCACCTCCTTTTTTACTTTTGCTTTGGTATACTTTGTTTTCGGTCACATGTATACACAACAGAGTTCAGATGAGTAGTCCCAGGAAACTTTTCCGGCAGGCTTTGGCAAATCAAGTGTATGCTATATAATGTATAATAATTATACATGGAGAAAAGAGGCAGAGGGCCCAGAAGCTCTTGGCAACTGTGCTGTCTGGTTAGAAAAGGAAGCAAGTTACAGAGTTTGGACATTCAGTTCTGAGACGTTATTCCTGAGTCAACAGGATTTTAATTATGTATGTGGCTTAGAAGAGACATTTACGCAAGAGGAACATATTGTTGTCGAATGTGTTTGTGATTTTGCTCCTGGTTCAGAATTGGAGAGAAGCCGAAAGTAATTTCTAAAGGTACATAACTGAACTGAAGGAAAACAGGATAATGATGCCTCCCCTAGTGAGAGAAAATAACCCAGATCCTGGTCCTCCCTTCCCACTCCCTCGCTCAGCACACTCCCTTTTCTTTTATAGCTATCCTTTTGCAAAAAACAACAACAATTAAAATAGATATATTTCACACAACATTCATCTGTTTCAGATCACACCTATTGAGACAAATTAAAGGTGCGTTAAATATAACTTCACCTTTGACCATCTTTTTCTCCTGTCATGAGGTTGAGGTCGCTTAAAGTGTTTCTAAGTTCATTGTGCCCCGGTGTATATTTTACTCTAGTTTTGGAAAAAGTTGAAAATTTGCTGCACTGAAACTGAACTGCTGCCTGAGGAATGGGAAGACTCCTATGAATTACTCTCTTATGTGTACAGTAGAGGGAGGTAAAGGGGCCTGCAGAAGGCAAAGAATTTCGCTTTTCCGAAAGTAAGCTTTCCTTCCTGTGACTCTATTCATTGATTCATTCACTGATTGATTGATTGATTGATTTGTTCATTCAGTATTTGGTGAGAGCCTACAATATGTTGATTCTCTCATTTAGGTTTACAGCGGTAGACCTATGATTATCCATGTTTTATTTTAACTTCTTACCTTACCTTCTCCACGCCCATTCATGGGCACAGGAATAATAATGGCATTTTCTGCTTTTAATAGCTAACAGTTCTTGAGCAATTACCAGACATTGTCCTAAGGGCATTTTATAAATTATCTTACTTAATTTTCACAGCAAGCAACCTTATGAGATAGGTCTCGTTAACAACCTCATTTAAATAGGAAGGAACTAAATCCAGGGAGGAGAGCTGTCTTGCACAAGGTCACATACCTAATGAGTGAAACCCAGGCTGTTGGAATCTGAGCCTTTTTCTTAACCCCATGCTGTACTGCCTCCCAGGATTATTTATTCTGTGATTTTTTTGACTTAGCAGTTTTTCCTTAAGTGCACATTCTCAAGGCTGCCTCCATGCCTCACTGAATCACCATTTCTACCTTCTGGTTGCGTCTCTTTACCTCTTGAAAATCCCTCTGCAGTTGTTTTTTTAAAAAAACAATCAACTGCGTGAATTCCCAGTTATTTTAGATGAATTTTCAACATTTCATGCAGTCTCGATTCTCTCTGAAAGCCTTATAAAGTAACCAAATCAATGGGGCACGTTTGTAAAGGTTAATGTAAAATAAATTATTTTAGAATAGAAAGCGCCTTTTTCCTCTAATGTCCATATAGAGGAAAACACTTAATGTTTTGATTGCTCCGAGTAACTAAAAATACTTAAAATCTTGTGAGTTTCTTTCGGAAAGGGAAGAAAAGTGCAGAATGTATGGACGTCTGTATAGTATTGGTTTCCTCCAACTTAGTAAGGGATAACAAGACAGTCTTCAGCAAGCCTAGAAATGACAACTATGATTTTATAAGCATAAGAACTCGAATCATGTTTCTTTAATGCCATATTATTCAGTTACACCTTCCAAAAAAACTTCCTTTTAAGATGAGCCACATCTGCCAAGCCAACATATCATCTTGGAGCAATGAAAGGTTTTAGGGTTTCCCCCACTGGAATCCTATTTCCAGTTGACAGACTTTGAAGTTCCCCCAGGGTTTTAGTAGATGTTATGTACCTTTTAATGTAGGGCTTGCGAAAAGCAAATGATCACTTTGTTAGAACCTGGGGGTTCCTACTTGGCTCTGCTCTGTGCACCCCCTAGTTAATGTCCAAAACGGCTCGGGACATTTAAACACTAGGTTCTCTATTTCATATCCTGGCTCCACCACTTGCTAGATAATTGTGTGATCTTGGGCTATCTGCTTAAACTCCTCGTACCTTGGGTTTTGCTTCTGTAGGATGAGAATAACGTCAGTATTTATCTCGTAAAGTTGTTGCAAAATAAGACAATCTATGGAAAGCACATGGCAGAGTGCCTGGCCCATAATAAATACCCAATAAACGTTATGTTTTATCCATCCCAACAGTGGTGAAATTGACAGTGATGTGTTGAACTCAGTTCTTGTACATCACCTTCATGGAATTATTTGATATTCACACTGTAATTCATAGCTTCACAGCCCTAGAGACCTCGAGGGTTTTTAGTATTTTTAGTTGCTCAAAGCAGAAAAGATTGTTTTTCTCCATATGGACATTGGAGGTAGAAGTCACTTTCTATTCTAAAATAATTTATTTTACATTAACCTTTACAAACGTGCTGTATTGCTTTGGTCTTATTACAAGGCTTTTAGAGAGAATCAAGAGTGCAGATGGACAGTTTTTGACATCCAGCTTCTACAGTCAGGAGATGTGGTTAGTGAGGTATGCAGATGGAGACCCTGGGGTCTTTAAGAGGCAGGCAGAGCACAGTGGTGACGGGCACAGACTCTGGATTGGGAGAGGCAAGAGGGCCTGGGTCAAGTGGAGGCAGGTGGACCTGTGATTCCCAAACTGTGTTTTCCCAAGTTGTTAACAGTCATAACAGGTACAACTTACAAATGGTTCCCTAGTCAAACAAGTTTGGAAAGTCCTGGGTTAAATGTGGTTAAATGGCTTTCTTTATTATTGAACCAATCAATAATCAGCCTTGGCCTGAATTCCAGCCCCGTCTCTTGCTTCCTATGTGCCTGAGGCAGGCTGGTTAACTTCTTCGCCCTGTTTGCCCAGTTGTAGAACGGGGACCGTAGCAGCACCTTCATTGGCTTATTATGGGTGAAATGAGTTAACACTTGGTGCCTGGCTCATAGGAGGCTCTATAAGTGTCGAGTCTTATTACTGTGGTGGAGGGAGCAGAGAACCTGGTGTCATTAAGTCCCAGCTGAGAATGTTAGGCCACGCAATTTAACATCTTTGAGGCACTACGGAGTGTCTGTAAAATGAAGGAGCAAAAATACCTACTTCCTCAGCTCGTTGTGAGCAGGGTAATTGTACACACAAGAGATACTGAAAATGTGAAGTATAGTACAGTGCAAAAAATCCATGGTAGGTATACCGTAAATGGCAGGTATTATTATTCCCCAAGTATCTATTAATATCATGCACTAAAATACATAAACGCTGGGTTGGTGGCATTGGAGACCTACATAAATCAGCAGAAAGCAACTTGTGTATTGCCGTGTGGAGTAGCCTGAGCCTCTGCCTTTTCCCCGTTGCTCGGAAACGCGAGAAGCTGAAATGGATCTCTGCTATGCCGTTCAGGCTTTCTTGTTAGCATCAGGATTCAGCCTTGACTGGTTTCTAGCCATGGCACTTTTAAACCTGTAATAGGTCGAACAATACGATGATATTTGCTTGTCTTTGACCTACTAAAATGACAGGTTCCTATGGTGCAGGCCCATCGGAGAGTGACTGCAAATGCCATTTGTGTCCACCTGGCTCAGGAACCCTTCCTAACACTCCCAGAAGGAGGGTAACTAGTGTCTTGGGACTGGATCCTTCTGCTTTGTACCTTCACTGAATAAATCTTCATGGAAAGCCTTTTACATTTGACCCTTGAACGACATGGGTTTGAAATGTGCGGGTCCACTTATACACAGATTTTTTTCGATACATACAATGTAGGACTGTAAATGTATTTTCTCTTTCTTACAGTTTCCTTCACATTTTCTTTTCTCTAGCTTACTGTATTGTAAGAATACAGTATGTAATACATATAACATACAAACTGTGTTCATCCATGTTATCAGTAAGGCCACAGTCAACAGTAGACTATTAGTAGTTAAGGTTTGGGGGGAGTAAACATTACACATGGATTTTCAACTGTATGGTTGGTCAGTGCCCCTAACCTCTATGTTGTTCAAGAGTCAACAGTATATGCCCTAGCCAGTGCTATCCCTAGCAACTGCTCTATAGAATATTAACTTCCTCCCTCTTATTTTACCTGGAGGGGGCTGGACACCCCCTGGAAGTGAGCTGCCTGCTGGATTCGGGGATGCGGGCTCCCCTGAAGAGTTCTTGGCCCTTGCTTCACACGAGGCTGGGTGTATAGAGAAGGCTGACTCTTGAAGGGGCTATAGGTCAAAGTGGATGATTAATTCAAAATTCAGTTATTCCTCTCTTCTTTACCTCACCTCCGTTGTTACGGAATGCCCAGTGTGCCCAGTTCATTGTACTAGTTTGGAGATGCAACAGTGGATAGGATGACACCCCTGCCCGCCTTCTGCACACGAGTCTAGAGGGAGGCAGAAACCAACAGCACTTATGAGCAGGTGTGGCAGGCGAGCGAGCCAGTGGAGGCCCTGTGAAGAAAGCCAGGTGCGGGGTGGGGGCCGGGAGGGCACTTTGAGAGTTCTGTAGTCAAATTTCTCTGCTCTGGGTGGGAAGAAGTTTGTACAGTGTTTCCACCCCACCTGCCACTAACGAGGGGTTCTGGGTCAGTAAGGCAATTCTCCAAGGGTGACTCTTATCAAAAGAGTCTGCCTGTTTTGATGTCCAGGGAATCACATTGTGGTATTTGGGGTTTTAACATACCTCTCTCTCAACACCAATTTGTGAACTCTATAGGCATCAACAAGAACAAGTACAAGGAGGGTCCATTTTAACTCACATTATGCAAAAATCTAAATTTACAACCCAGATATGTTAAAGGGGAATATACAGTCTTATTTCAAATTTTAATGACAATTTTATTGACAAGCAGAGGATCTCTGTGTCATTACTCACACTACAGAGTGAATCTCCATATTCACAGGTAGAGTCACCACAAAGTTTCTTTAAGAATTATCCTTTTTTGGTAATTAAAGTCTGATTTTATTCTCAGAAGTTGAATTTACAGTTCAATTCTAAGGAATCATAAAGTACCCAGAGCCAGATTCTACATTTATCCTCATGCTGCATATGGCCTTTTTATTATTCTAAAATGAGGGCACCTGGGTGGCTCAGCTGGTTAAGTGTCTGCCTTTGGCTCAGGTCATGATCTCAGGGTCCTGGGATCAAGCCCCGTATGGGGTCCCTGCTCCCTGCTCAGCGGGGAGTCAGCTTCTCCCTCTCCCTCTACCCCTCTGCCCCTCCACAAGCTCATGCTCTCTCTCTCCCAAACAAATAAAATATTTAAATATCTATATTTATAAAAATATACATACATATAAAAATATATATACATATATATATATAATTCTAAAATGAGCTCGTAGAACTCTTTATGGTAAAACCTAGACTTTTACTCTTAATTTTGAATTCTCTTAAATGTCATTATCTTTTCTTTAAAAAAGAGGAGGGGGAATGGGGAGGGGTGGGAAGCCTAAAGAATGGAGATAGCTTAATTTTTAAGTTTGCAAGGTTGTAAAAAATCTTATTCAAAAAGAAGAAAGGGATTATGTGATTATTCTCATTTTTAAAAAGGTAATATTCTCTAAAATGTGATAACAGATAACATAATAATGATCATAATTAAATCAGAGATACAGTCCTTTTATTAGCACTCGTTTCCTTAAATCATTTCAAATAGATGCCCATATTATGACATTATAACATTGTATTTTCTTTAATAGAATTATGAAATTATTTGAAGGGCCAGGTAGAACAATGTTTCTCAAACTCCAGGTTACGACCTGTTAGTGAGTAGAGAAATTAATAAAATGTGTCATGACTGATATTTTATACAAATGAAGAAACAGAATAGAACAGAAAATACCAGAAATGTATCATACATTTTTAAGGGCAGGTTTTGTTTCATGAAATTATGGGGTAGTGTGTGTGTGTGTATATAAGTTTATGCATACTTATATGTGTATATAAATAGCATATAGACATATACATGGGAGTGTACTGAATCAAAATTTTAAATATATTTCTTACTGTGCAATGCAGACAAAAAGCTTAGGAGAAATCCTGTGGTGGAGAATATTCAAAATAAAAAGTAAGAAAATAAATGACCATAGTACCCTAGACACTAAATATGATTTTAAATGCTAAATATCTTTATTAAAGCAATGCCTTTAGCCTTAGCAAGTTTACAGTTCTAATAAACAAAAAAGGCATTCAGGCAAAATGTATTTTCATATATATGTGTCTGTGTACACACGCATACAGACACCTACCTATAAATGGAATCTTTAAACCTTTAAATATATTTAAAACCTTTAAAATCTATTTAGAAAGAGAACTTCCTGATTCTGTGAATAACTGTTGTTAATAACATAAAATCAAAGGTGCAGTTATACTGATATTTTAACAAGTTCGTTCATTCATATACTAAGCCAAAGGCCAGTATGAAAAAATTGCAGGTAGTTGCTACTTTTTTCACTGATAATTGATAGCCTATTTAGCACCTACCCTCTGATTAGCCTGGAAGGGTAGTAGGTGGTCTGTGTGATGCACTTGGAATCCAGAAAGAAATTCTGAAACTGCGTTTAATGATTGAGAAGGGCAGTCTTATCCTTCCTCTTATGATTCCACCCCCCCCCCCCCCCCCCACCCCCGATCTGTCTCTGATCTGAATTGGTCTTGCTGCACACGGTTAATACTGCTCTGCCCATTCTTCAGCGGGGACCATATCGGAACTCTCAGGACCAGAAACATTCCAGACATTCCTTAATACAACGTTCCTCAAAAGGTTGTCTTAGGATCCTGCAGGAAGGACTGCCTTCATGGTTCCCAAAGATGGCAGCACAGCCTTTCAGAAGCAGATGGGCCAACCCCGGGGCAACTGCCTCTCTGCTCTGAAAGACTTGCTTTACTCAACTGGAGTCCATCAAACTCAGCTTTGGAGGGGTAAATGAGGACACTGGGATTCTCAGTAAAGAAGAATCAGTCAGTGGGACCAAGTTTCTAGCAGCACAACGAAGCTACACATAGATTGTATATCTTGGTGTGAAGTGTGTTTTCTTTGGAAAGAGGAGTTTAAATGAAGTTTCCTATAGCAAAGTCTTGGCCCCCCAAAATCCAAGAGTCTCAGAGTTACTTTTAATGAATTCAAGAACCAGAAATTCTACACTGGAACTCTTATTAGCTGCCTTTCCTACACAAATAATTATGGGACACACCATTTCCCTCTTTTTCCCTATTAATAATTTCCAACTCTGCCTCTCTCTCTGCCCTCCCTCCCCCTCTTCTCCTTAGGCTTCTCATATACTTCATTGGAAGCTGTCTAATTCTCTTTTTAGACCAGGACAAATTGATATCAAATGTTCCAGTGTTGAAGGTTTTTGTTTTTGTTTTTGTTTAGATTTCATTTATTTATTCATGAGAGACAGAGAGAGAGAGAGAGAGAGAAACAGAGGGAGAAGCAGGCTCCCAAGGAGCAGGGAGCCCGATGCCAGACTCCATCCCAGGACCCTGGGATCATGACCTGAGCCGAAGGCAGACGCTTAACGACTGAGCCACCCAGGCGCCCGGGGGTTGAAGGTTTTTTAAGAATGAAAAGACAAAAACCAAAAAACGTCTTTCACCTATGACAGGGTCCCTTTACATTCTTTCTGGCTGATGGGCTATTCACAACCAACATCGTGGGTTCCATTTGCCTTCAATTCTCCTTACCCCCTTCGTCCCAACTCAGCCCCTCTGGGTTTCCACATTCCTTCATAAATACAGCCAAACCCATCTTTCTCAGAAACACAAAACCCTACTGCAACCTCTTACACACAATTCTCCATGAAATATGAGTTCTTCAGTGTTATAGTCTGGGCTCACATATCTGGATCTGGGTGATCTGAGCAGAGTTTGTCCTCAGGCTCTATTCTCTCTCAGTGACCCACAAGATGCTGAACAAATTAGAGGTGCTCTATATTCAGCATGCGATTGACTGCCAGTGAGATATGACTCAGAGCCCAGAGGTGCGGCACAGACCGGGATGATTAAGAAGCTGAGGGATTATTTCACATTCCAAATGTATAGTATGATAGCTGGAGGAAATAGTATTAGCCTCGGGCTGAGCATTTTTCTCTCTTCATCTCTTCCCTCCATGCAGCTGTGGGCTGAGGTTCCCGGAAAATGTTGCTAAGATGAGAGTAAGGAGGGCAGTTCTATTCCCTCTAGCGTGTAGAAGACTTCATTTCCATGTCCTTTGTTGCCATATTTGTTAATCACTTTCCTGGGTCATTTAACCAGAAGGCCTCCAGACTTTGGAATCTGTGGCAGAATTTCCTTTTTCTTAAGATTTTATTTATTTATTTGACAGAGAGAGAGAGACCACAAGCGGGGGGGGGGGGGGCAGGCAGAGGGAGAGGGAGAAGCAGGCTCCCCGCCGAGCAGGGAGCCTGACGCGGGACTCGATCCCAGGACCCCGGGATCATGACCTGAGCCGAAGGCAGACGCTTAACAACTGAGCCACCCAGGTGCCCCTGTGGCAGAATTTTCATCGGCCAGTTCTCAGACAGAGAAATGCACCTAGACAAATCCTGTAAGATGTTGTCATCTAAAAATACCCTTTAGTGGGTTATTGGGAGCAGGAAATGAAGCAGAGATAGCAAGTTCACACTGACTCTTTAAAGTCACTATGGAACGCTTACAAGGATCCCACAGATGACTAAAATTAGTTTATTCTGCACAGCGTTATCCACTGCTGACTCAAGATGGTGATACAAGCAGTATTAAGCTGTGAGCTCACCAGGAAGCTCATTCCCTAAAATTATTCTCTGGCTGGGAAAGGCCCCTAGTTCAATCAGTGGTTGGAAGATGGGGCATTAATGGCACCTGTTTCGCCACCACTCAGAGGCTGTGTTTTCCGCTTGCCTCCAGTTCTCTGTTTCTTGCAGATGGAAGAGCCTCCTGATCTGCCTGTTATCTCTCAGTGCTCAAGGGTATAGGGTGTGTGTGGGTGTGTGTGGGTGTGTGTGTGTGTGTGAGAGAGAGAGAGAGAGAGAGAGAGAGAATATCATTCTTTTGGTTGTATAATACAATAATTAGAAAACATGGAGGCTGGGGCACCTGGGTGGTTCAGTCGGTTAAGCGGCTGCCTTCGGCTCAGGTCATGATCCCAGGGTTCTGGGATCGAGTCCCGCATTGTGCTCCCTGCTCAGTGGGGAGTCTGCTTCTCCCTCTCGCTCTGCTCCTCCCCGCCCAGGTTCTGCTCCTCCCTGCCCTGCTCACTTGTACTCTCTCTCCCTCTCTCTCAAATAAATAAATAAATAAATAAATCTTAAAAAAGAAAGAAAGAAAGAAAGAAAAGAAAACATGGAGGCTAAGTGATCTGGTAAGGACCATCCAGCAATTCACGGACACTCAACACTAGGTGTCTATAATTTCGGTCCAATAATTTTCAAAGACTTTTAAACATACTGAGGCTTTGCCGTTTCTCCTACAAGGAAAAATACAGGCCCTATGAGCTACCTTCGTGTAGGTGGTCAGCTGATTAGAAACATGTTCAGGTACATGTAGGCACGTGTTGCCTACATGTGTTGCAATGGTTTTTCTGTTGTGAGAATAGGTTTTCTGTTTAAGGGCAAATTTGTTAGAATAAAGCTGCATCCACACTCTACTAAAAATTACTGTTTTGGTTGATCCACTTAAGAAGTTAGTTCAATAAAAAAAGTCATACAAATCAACTATTTAACTCAAATGGTTAATCAATCTTATAAAAAAGTAGCTCCGGCATTTCTATATCAGCCCATATCCTGTTATGTTCTCTCTTCATGGCTGATTTTATATTCCTTTTCATACAGATTTTTTATAATGTTCATTTCAGGACCCAAAGAGATATTCTTTCGTGTATGCCAGAGTCATTTTGGTTCTAAATCATTCTGTTACTCTGTAGGTGCCCATTCTCTGCCACTGATAACTTTGCCCCATCTGTTTAAACCATTTTTTGGTTTATTAAGCATTGGGATTATTTCTTTGGTGACAAAGCCCTCAAACTATGCATCACTGATTTTCTATTTTTGAAGCCCTGGAATTTTCCTTGTTGGGACATTGAGTGCTTCATTTCTAATTAGGCTTTCCTTCTTACTCATATTTGGCTTTGCTTTATCAATAAATTACACAACCAATAATTGGGAACAGGATTTCAGAGTGTGCTGCAAACATGAATCCCAGTGGTTTGTGGGAAAGAAGGAGCATTCAGGGAGAAATGGGATTGGAACTGTGCTACAGGCCAAGAGGACGATCGGGCTTGATAATGTCATGGGAGGTGGTTAATTTTTGAAGAAACAGCTGGACCCTTGCTCAGGTTCGTAGTAGTTCTATCTTGTAGCCAGATGAAAATTTTTAGTAGAAACTATCCCTTGTGTTGGCTCTTTCCTTTAAAATAGCTTTTCTAGGGGCGCCTGGGTGGCTCAGTCAGTTAAGTGTCTGCCTTCGGATCCCAGGACCCTGGGATCGAGCCCCGCATCGGGCTCCCATGTTCAGCAGGAAGCCTGCTTCTCTCTCTCCCACTCCCCCTGCTTGTGTTCCTGCTCTCGCTCTCTCTCTGCCAATTAAATAAATAAATAAAATCTTTAAAAAATAATAATAAAATAGCCTTTCTACCAAGAAGCACCTTTAGAAAAAGCCATGGGACCTGTTCCATTATAAAACCTGGGTTAAGCATAATGCTCCAGAAATATTTTCCAAGATCCTGTTCTAAGGCTTCCACCTCCATGAAGTTTTTCCTGATCTCCTCAGCTCAGAACCATGATTCCATCCTCTCATCTCCCAGGCACTCGGGGGTAATGCATGGAGCACAGAGCCTGGTGTAGAGAAAGCTTTGCACAGATGTTTGTTATCACAACCTCTGCTTCTTTTTAGCATGGATCACCTTCTGCAGGAGGGCCCAGGTCATCGTTTTATCCTAATCACCAGTGATCTGCACTTTCTGCAGACTTGCTAAGCATGTACTGAGTGAGTAGTAGATTTTCAGACCTACTCAGGTATCCTTGTCTTGTCGGCCCAGGCCTGACATTCAGTGGACACTCAGTAAGTGTGGGGGATAATGAACGTTCAATGAATGGTGATAAACAAAAAATTCCATTGCAACTTTTGAAAGGCAGCCAAAGGTCAGTCCTTGTGTTCACAGGGTTAACTTTTCTAATCTCCGTTAGTGCCACAGACATTAAACAACAGCAGCGTTACTTCTGAGCCCAGTCCTATAAATGACATGCTGGTTATTAAAATAACCAGCGAACTGGCTTCATTGGCACATCCCATGTGTGGAGTAGAATAATTATGGCTAATACTTACTGGGCATTTGTTCTGTACCAACCTCTGTTCTGAGCACTTTATGTACGCTCACTTTTGTCCTGCTGCAAATTTTTGTAAAGACGAGTCAGCGAGGCACAATGGGGTGAAATCCCTTGCCCTGGGTCACGCTCTTGCCAAATAGGGACTCACAGCCAGAGCTGAGCCACTTACAAAGTTAGGGTTTGATGGTGCCTATCGGCCTACTTTGTGCAAAATGTCAAAGTAAGTGCAAAGGCCAGAGTCAGTTCAGCCAACATGCCACTGCACAAAGATTTAAAGCTTCTCTCACATATATTTGAACTCTCAGCTGTCCTCTTTCTGGTAGGTGTCCCAGGTGGAGAGGGGGAGGAGGGCCCCAGAAGCGGCTGCTTGTGTTGTCGGCACAGAACATTTTTAGTTAGAGTCTCAGATCCCCTATCTTTGCAAATACCTTCCCTGCCCTATCAATGAGCACCGTCCTGCCTCATCTTCTCCCACGTTCCCTTGTGATCTCGTCCCTCCCAGCTCTTCCCCAGGCTGTGAATTTCCACTTCTCTGCCCTCCTTCAACAGTCTGGGCC
Source organism: Neomonachus schauinslandi (assembly GCF_002201575.2). Classification (NCBI taxonomy): domain Eukaryota; kingdom Metazoa; phylum Chordata; class Mammalia; order Carnivora; family Phocidae; genus Neomonachus; species Neomonachus schauinslandi. The sequence continues at coordinate 70,258,426 of NC_058406.1, read as the reverse complement.
CTTTAGGTCATTTGAGATGCAGCTTAGATGGCATTTCCGGCCCTTGCTGACTATCCCAGTCAGAGCCCCTGTAACTCTGAGTACCCCCACCCCGCAACCGGCCTGGCTTCTTATTCTATATTGTAATTGTGGGGTTAATTGTCTGCTGCGACACTGTGAGTTCATCAAGGGTGGGGACCGTGTCCTGTTCACTTGTATGCTGAGAGCCCAGCACAATTCTGGGCACACAGGTTGGCACACAAATGTTTGTTGAATGAACAAATAAATGAGTAAGTGAAAGTGTTCCCTTGCATGTCCATTCCACTCTTAAGTATCCCATAATCAACTATGGGGACCATGCATCTCCGCATTCAGGTGCCCAAGATTGGCTGGAAGGACACAGCCAAGAAAAACATGTTAGAGATATTATTTCTTTTTCCCTACGTATCAGAGAAAAAGTATCCCACTGCCATCCAACCTAAGGCCATAGGAGTAAATAATCTCTGATGGGGGGAGGGGGGGAAAGATGCCTGAAAAATTTGTGGCTGGAAAAAAAATGTTGCAAACAGCATTTTATTTTTCCCCACTGTGGGCTTATTGTATAAATTATGTGTGAGACAAATATGTGATAGATTCAGTGGTAATTGCTTGTTCTCAAATGTTGGGTTAACCACGCCTCTTAATCCTATATACAGTAGCTTAGCACAGAATTAAATTCTGCCCTTTAGGCAGGATTAGCATTTGGAATTTCTTGTTTCTGTAGTTTAAATGTTTTTATCCCAATATTTGTACTTTTCCACTTAGAATAAATGCACTGTGTGTGGGGAGATATAAATAGCATGGAATTCTTATGATTCAACTCATCATCCTTATTGGTTTACAGTCGATCTTTATGGATACTAATTTTTTTAAATTACTCATCTGTAATTAGTTACAGGAACAGAGAAAGAATTGCTTCTAATGAATCTGGTGTCCTCTCTTTGCCAATAATCAAGGCCTTTAATGTTATAAAGGATAAAAATTTCCTTCAGCCTTTATTCTCAAAATGCAAAGACTTCATGGGACTGTGTTTTTGACATAATTAGGAAGAAAGGTTTTTCCCCTGCTGCCACATATAGCAGGAATGGGGGAAAAATGTTGATCTAATTAATTGGGGGAACTCTTTACCCCATATCAGTGGTAGTATTAATTTTTTCATTCAACATCCATTAATGTTCACTGTGTGCCTATAATGAATGTACTAGAAGCTGCTATTTACTGACTATGTAAAAAAAACTAGGGGCATCTGGGTGGCTCAGTTGGTTGAGCATCTGACTCTTGGTTTTGGCTCAGGTCATGATCTCAGGGTGGTGAGATTGGGCCCCAAGTCAGTCTCCATGCTCAATGGGGAGTCTGCTTGAGATTCTTTCTCTCCCTCCCCCCCCCCCCCTTGTGTCTTGGTTCTCTCTCTCCCAAGTAAATAAATAAAGCTTAAAAAAAAAAAAAAAAAAACTAAGACGTGGTCCCTGTCTTCAAGGAGCTTAATAAATAATTGCAATCAAACAAGACAAGTCTTATGTGAAAGTCTACACAAAGCCCAGCAAGGCTTTAGGAGAAGGATATGAGCCAGCTGGGGAAGTCAAGACTATGGATTCTTGCAGGAGAAAGCATCTGAGCTGAGACCTGCAGGAACAGGAGTCCGCCAGGCAACAGAGCCAGTGACTGAGCGATGGGGAAGGCATTCTAGACAAGGGCTAAGACAACTGCATCATTGGAATCTTTGGGGGTTTATTATCAGTAAGACATGGCCTGTGACCCAACTCACAACTCACAGAGACAACAGTGAGGCATTCCCACTGTGAGGCCAACTTTAAGCATGGCACGAATCTGTTCAAGTTGGCAGAGAGAGAGAGAGAGAGAGAGAGTATTCATTCTGGCCAATGTATGGTGGGCAGACTCTGGGGAAGCTGCCCCAGTATTTGGGCAAACGGAGGTGAGGCTACATCTGGAACAACAGTGGTGGGAATCAGGATGTGAGCGGTGATAATGAGGCGGGCAGGAGGACCTGGTGATTGACCAGATGGGCCATAGGGCGCCCTCTGTGCTGGAAGCCACAAATCTGGACTGACTCAAATTTTCTGTTAGTGGTCATAGCCATCTACAACCCCCCAACAGAAATTAGGGTGAGCCTTTCACTCAAATTAATTCGAAGGCAGAAAGGTGAATTTAGCCCAGTATTAGAATATTTTGATAGCATTAAATGGGATATTTTCAAAATAGATTGTCCCTTTTCAGGGGGAGGATATTTGTCCATGTTAATCTATTCAATAATTATATCTAACCCTGGAGAGATAATTCTAACACTTCCAACAGAGAATGAAGGGAGGCTAACTCATGGTCTCCATCAGCGTTCCCCTTTTCTTTTTCAAAGCAGTTCACAAATATCAGCTTCACACTTTACATTTTTACCATGGCTCCAGCAAATACAGGGAATATAGGGAAGACGGTAATTGTCACAGTCAATGTAAATCTGTGATGTCGAGTCGGTTTTGCTGGTGGCCTAAATCTTCTATTTAATTGTCTGTTGACATTTTTCTGTGCATATGTTCATGTAAATACCAGTATCTGTTTTCATGACTCTCCAGAACTTGGAGAAGGAAATTCTGCTCCAGCCACCTTAATCTGCTACTCCTCCCTGCAGTCTGCTGACAAGGCCCCTTCTTTGTGACTCATCATAGTCCAGTTTCCTATTTGAATTGTTCCTTCTTAGAAATTTCTGGGGGCGCCTGGGTGGCTCAGTCGGTTAAGCATCTGACTCTTGGTTTCGGCTCAGGTCATGATCTCAGGGTCGTGAGATCAAGCCCTGCGTCAGCCCTTCCTGGGCATAGAGCCTGCTTAAGAGTCTCTCTGTCCCTCTCCCTTTGCCCCTCCCCCACACCACTCTTGCGCACATGCACGTTCTCTCACAAAAAGAAAAGAAATTTCTGAACCTCTCCTTCAGAATCTGTCTCAAAATTAAATTTCTCTACAAAATGTAACCACTATTCCAGTTCTTTGTTTCTTGACATTATGGACTGTATTAAATTTTATACATGTTTTTGCTTAAGTCTTCTTAAATACTTTCATACGTATTGTGGGCATTTTCAAACCATATCATCCTTAACTGTTCCATTGTTCAATAGGTGTTAACCTTAACTGATGGACAGAAAGTGGAAATACATTTTCATCTGTCTGCCCTAATTTTATCTTTACCTCTAAAACTTTAGATTTTTTTTCTAGAACCCAAAATACATGTACCATCAGGACAGCATCCCTATTTTCTGACTTCTCCATGCATTCTTTAAAAAACTTTTAAACATTTTATATACACAGAAAAGTACAGACTGTAACAAGCCAGAACCTTAAAAGGCAAATACCCTGGGGTGCCTAGCTGGCTCAGTCAGTGGAGTGTGCAACTCTTGATCTTGAGGTTGTAAGTGCAAGCACCACGCTGGGCATAGAGATTACTTAAAAAAAAAAAAAGGCTACATAACAGTGGTGGTGACAGCTAACATTTGCTGAGTGATTTCTATGTGCCAAGAGTCTGTCTCATCTGTAATTTACAAGAACCATGGGTGGAAGAAACTCCATTTTGGAGATGAGGAATCTGAGGCTTAGAGAGAAGTGATAGGTAAAATAATGGCCCCCAAAGATGTCTAAATCCCTGGAACCAAAAATGTATTACCTTACATGGCAAAATGGACTTACTCCTAACGTGGGACTTGAACTCATGACCCTGAGATCAAGAGTCATATGCTCTACTGACTGAGCCAGCTGGGTACCCCAATTTTCTCATATCTATATTTTCAAACACTTTAGTTAGAATTTCTGTAGGAAGACTTCCTAAATGTGAAATTATTGGGTCAAAAGATAATCATATTAAATATTTTTATAAATTCTGCCTAATTGCCTTGCAGAATGTTCCCAGTGCAGCTCTTAAACAAGAACTGAAATTAGCAGGAAAAGAGTGAACAAAAAATACGAAAGGATCTGGCTCATCAGTGACCATTTCAGCAAAGCAAAGAACTGAAGTGACCACATAACCGAAAGTGTCTTTCTCCTTCATTTTAAGCAGAGAACCTATAGATATCTCTTCCAAAAGAGTCCCTCTGGCTCTTTCTTCTTTGTGTGCATTGTGGATAAATTCATTTTGTGCTTTTATTTCTGGGTCTTGCTTTGGCCTTTGAGGCAATAAAGTCTGACAAAAATAAATAGCCTTTTTAGTAGGTATCTCTTGGGCTACTGATCTATTTTAAAATGCTCTATTACTTCAACTGAGACTAGATTTTTCCCTTGTGCATAATTAGATACTTGAAAATAGTAATAGCGTTTCATTAATTTTTGACTGATAGGCTTCCCAGCAGGGTCCTGGAACCCAACTTTTGGGAAAAAATTACTGATTAAAGAAAATTAATACAGCAACCTGTTCAAGTGTGTGGGCCGTGTGACTAGCTGGTGTTTTATGGGAATCACCGCAGCAGGACCCATCAGGATTTAAAGGTCAGTTCCTCGTGTGACTCTACATGAGAACAAAGCTCTTCACATTGTTCACATTAAGAGATCCTGGGCTCTGAAAAACAAGAAGACTTTCTCACTGAAGATGACTTTTACTTTCTTTGGGCATCTTAATTCCATTCTTTGATCTGGAAAGTGGTCTCTGTCACTCTTGGCTTGTACCAATGCTTTTGTTGAGCTTACAGACGTGATAGCACCTTTTCTTTTTTTCCCAGGCTTTTTCTTTTGTCTCAGAACTCTGCTGCCTTGGAGATTTTGGTTTTCTCCTTAGGCTGTGACTTTTTATCTTCAAAGTTGTGAAACTTGACTCAATTGTTGATGCTTGTTTTTTGCCCTGGTGCTCAACTGCTCGATCCCAAGGCATTGTAATAAACATCCTCTTGGCCGTGAAATGGAAACATGTCTAACAATGATGTTCGTTTGTTTACTTATTTATTTTGGCTTCATTTTTGCCTAGGAAACCAGAATGGAAATTTTGAATTCTGATAGATGTTAGGGAATTCTAATGAATAATAGCATCTCTTATTAACACTTACCATGTGCCTAACACTACCGATTTTTTGGTAAATGGGTTCAAGTCCTCAAGGGCCATTCTGTGAGGTAGGTGCTATTGTTATCCCCATTCCACTATTGAGGAAATTGAGGCTTTAAGCAGTTAGACAACCTGCTCAAAGCTATAGAGTAGTGAATGATAAAGCTGAGGTTCAAACACAGGCTTGTTTGACCAGTCTGGATTCTTAACCACTATCCAGAATGTTCTTTGGCATTTCAAATCATTCGTAAGCAATACTTCCAAGAATGTTTTAAAACAGAAAAAATTAAACCAGAGTAAAGAGCTACTTACTTTGTGGTGAAGTAAAAAGAACACTGGGATAGGAGTCAAAAGGCTGTGTCCTTACTAGCTGAGCTGGTCCCCAGGCAAGTCATCAAGTCAGTCACCAGCTCCTCCTTTCACCTTTGTTTTTCCCATCTGTGAAAGTGCCAATCTTCCAGCATCCTTAAGAAACAAACAAACAAACAAAAGCGAACCTTGACTTCCTCTTTACTTTTCCCTATTCTAAGATAGATGAAACCTGCCACTCCCATATCATTTGTGAGAGTTAAGGCTGGTATCAGATGAGTCAGTTGGCACAGAGCTACTTGTCCTGAAAGAGAAGGAAAAAGCAATGATTAAATGCCACCCCCCCCCACTCTGGCAGAGAGCGAAGCTAAGCATAATGACTCAAGTTCAAAGCCTAGAAAATCTTGGCAGAAACAGGGTGGATATATTCTTCTGTCTCCAATTTTCTCTGTATATTCATCGTTGACCATAGAAATGTGGATGAATGTGTGGTTCATCATGTAATTATCATCTCAAACTTGCTCAAGCTGTTGTGGAGTAATAATGCTACCAAACTGTCCTTGGCCAGTCAGAAATGAGACCTAGCCATAGAGAAGACTTGCTAACTTTCTCAAGCATGTATCTTTATTCTATCACATAGCTTTTTTCTGTCCTATATGTTCTGGACTGAATTGTGTCCTCTTAAAATTAATATTTTGATGTCCTAATCCCCAGTACCTCAGAATGTGACTATATTGGGAAATAGGGCCTTTAAAGAGGTAATTAAGGTAAAATGAGGTCATATGGGCTCTACTCCAATGTGACCCGTGTCCTCATAAGAAGAGATTAGGACACACAAACACAGATGAAAGAATGAACACCCATGCAACCATGTGAGGGTACAGGGAGAAAGTGGCCATCAGCAAGCCAAGGAGAGAGGACTCAGAAGAAAACAAACCTGTTAACACTTTGCTCTTGGACTACTAGCCTCCAGACCGTGAGAAAATAAATTTCTGTTGTTTAAGCACCCAATCTCAATCTCCGGTATTTTGTTATGGCAGCCCTAGCAAACTAATATAGCATATTTTAAATCTAGGGTTGTTTTAAGGTTTCTCCTTTACGTCTCAGAATTTCCTTACCTTTATACATTTCTTTTCTCCTCTGCTTGAGCTTGACTTTATTGCCCTAATAAGTTGTACTTAGGTATCAAGCTTCATCCATTTCACAGATGCTTGAAGAATACCCAGTGTTAGATTAATATTGACTGATACTTTGTGTTTTGGGGTTATTTTTTAAAGATTTATTTATTTGAGAGAGGGTGCACTCAAGTAGGGGAGGGGCAGAGGGAGAGGAGAGAGAGAATCCCAACCAGACTCTGCGTTGAGTGTGGATCCCAACACGGGGCTTGATCCCACAACCCATGAGCTCATGACCTGAGCTGAAACCACGAGTCAGACGCTTAACCGACTGAGCCATCCAGGTGCCCCTTGACCAATACTTTGAATATAGCTTAAATTTCTACACCTATGTAAAATCCTTATCACTGACTTACCTGTGTGTATCAGTTCTTAAATAGATTATTTAATTTTACAACTAGTATAATAAAACACTGAACTATATACAACTGATTTCTCATCCCTCACCCATACCCCAGGAATTTTTCTATTTTTTCTTACTTCCTATCTTGATAATATGGCAGCAGCAGTGCCATCCACCCAGACTCAGATTCTCAGTCTAAGAATTTAGGGAGTCCTTCTTGTTTCTTTTTCTTGCCTCACACATCCAACTCCTTATCCACTTCTGTTCATTTGTACTTTAAAACATCTAATAGGAAAATGCTTGTAATATTATAGTTTAAATTTGAACTTAAAATTTTATATTTCAAAAACTATAAAAATATAGTTTAATATTTGAATTTAAAATTTGAATTTAAAATATCAATATGGACTTATGAATTAAAGATACATATGTATGTGTATCTATCTATCCATCCTAGCTCTGTCTACTAAAAGAATATAGAAGCAATGACATCCCTTGAGCAATAAACACATCTAGAATCCACATTTTGGTTTCTACTCATCATTACATACTAAAAAAAATAATGATCTTTGGAGAAATAGCTGATTCTAATTGTTCAGCAGGGAAATTACAAGGTGGAGCTTAGGTTATCTTGTTATGCCTAAAACCAGGAAGTGCTCAGTGATTTATAGGGGCATGTTAAAAGGACCCAAGAGCTAGTTTTAAAGGGCTTCTACTAGACAGATTTGGACAATTTGAAGCAAATTGATTGCAAAATGTTTAATATTTAAAAATCTATGAGTCTGAGTCTGTGGTGATACCCAAAAAAAGTAATGGAAAGAAGAAACAAAATCATTTGCATCATTAAAGGTAACAAATCCTTACTCTGAAATTGATAGTAAAAGGGAAAGAACTAAAGATTTACCTGGCCTTCTTAGGAAGAACTGTATATCATCCTAGTTGATGAGGGAAAACTCATATTTAGAAAACAAGGCCAAAGAAGGAGTGATGGTATTTGAAAGTCACTATTTTGCAACCCCCAATGAAATAATTGATTCAAGCAAGATCATCACTGGTGAGAGAGTATTGCAGAACAGGATATTCACACAGTGACAAAGTGTCATCACACGGGTGATTTACCGGTTGCAAAGGAACAATCTGGTAGTCGCTACTTTGACTATACCAATTATATGGGATAACCTTGAATTGTGTCCTTCTGACATGATGTGGATGAAATTCACAAAATCATTTATGAACTATTCTTGCCAAAAGCGTTAAATTGAATCTAATTAAGCCTTTAGACCTAACCTTAAATATATAGGAATTACAGGGAATCACAGAACAACCAAATTACAGGGAAACCCACAGAGGAATCCCTAACGTGAGATATTCTATAAGACAACTCTTTTGGATTCTTCCAAAAGTCATTATCATCAGAGGAAAAAGAGTAGGAAGAACTATTCTAGATTAAAAGAGACTAAGGAGGGCGCCTGGGTGGCTCAGTTGGTTAAGCGACTGCCTTCGGCCCAGGTCATGATCCTGGAGTCCCTGGATCGAGTCCCGCATCGGGCTCCCTGCTCGGCGGGGAGTCTGCTTCTCCCTCTGACCCTCCCCCCTCTCATGTGCTCTCTGTCTCTCTCATTCTCTCTGTCTCAGATAAATAAATAAAATTTAAAAAAAAAATTAAAAAAATAAAAGAGACTAAGGAGACATAACAACAAAATACAATATATGAATCTTGATTCACCCGTGGCTTGATAAAAACAGCTAAACATTTTGGGGACAACTGGAGAAAATTTCTATATGAGCTATATGTTAAAGGACATATTATGTGGTATTAAGAAACTAATATTAATTTTCTTAGATGTGATAATGACATTGTGGTGATATATAAGAAAATTCTTATTTTTAGGAGATGCATATTTGAGTGTTAATATTTAGGTGTGAAGTGTCACGACATCTACAACTTTCTTTCAAAATACACACACATGTATATGTGTGCATGTATAAAAATAAAGCAAATATGTCAAAATGATAACAGTTGTTGAGTTGAGGTTGAATCTGGGTAGAGGTTGGTATTTACTGTACTATTCTTTCAATTTTTGTAGATGTTTAAACATTTTTATTTCAATAATTTGAGGGGTGCCTGGGTGGCTCAGTCAGTTAAGCGTCTGACTCTTGGTTTCAGCTCAGGTCATGATCTCAGGGTAGTGAGATCAAGCCCCGTGTCAGACTCCGTGCTGAGCATGGACCCTGCTTAGGATTCTCTCTCTCTCTCTCTCTCCCTCTGCCCCTCCCCCGCAGCCCCCCCCCCCCACACACACACACTTGTGTGTGCTCTCTTTCTCTCTCTTAAAGAAAAACCAACAAAACCAATTTAGGAACATTTTTATGTCTCTACTCCTTTTATGCCTCTGCCCCTTGCCTCCATCCTCATCACCACTCTTCTACTACAAGTCCTTATCTCTTTCCTGAACTTCCTAAGTAGTGGCTTCCTAAGTAGTTTCCATATTCAGTCTAAATGCCCCCCAAACCGTCTGCCAAAGGCAACCTCCTAAAAATCAGCTCTTACCATTTTCCTACCCTGCTTTACCCTCCCCCTCACCCACATGGTAAAATCTGAAAACGCTTGGCAAGCAAGGCTCCAAACTTGTCACACCACATTCTCATTCAAAGCTTTCTCCTGTCACCTCATCACCTGTTCTCTGCCAGGGTTCACAACTGCAAATGCCCATGGGGAGGGCTGGGAATAAAACAATAGAGGGTGTGGGGTCTGGGATGGGCTGGGGAGAAGGATCTCCCTCTAAAGGGGTGTAGCTATTACTCAAGATCAGTTGAATGTGGGCCCAGTGTTGCTAAATCTTTGCATTTCCCTTTTTTTTTTTTAAGATTTTATTTATTTGAGAGAGAGAGAACGAGCAGGGGGAGTAACAGAGGGGCAGAGAGAAGCAGACTCCCCACTGGGCAGGGAGCCCGATGCGGGACTCAATCCCAGGACCCTGAGATCATGACGTTAGCCGAAGGCAGACCCTCAACCAAATGAGCCACCCACATGCCCCTATATCTTTGTATTTCCAGTAAGTCAAAAATAAAGGTTTGTATACAAATTCTCCCCATTTTAAACACTGACAAGTAATTCTAAAAAAAAAAACCACTCTGCAGACTGCAAAAAAAAATTGTGGGCTGAAGTGTGTGACTCCTCCATGACTGAATGCTTGTTTTTTCATACTGACCTTTGTGTCATTCTTCCAGTATTCCAGAACTTGCTCCATCCCTTTCTCTCGAAATCCTGTGAATCGTCCAAAACCCAGCAAGCAAGGCCCTTCACCTTCCCTCATCCCCCCGTGCAGAGCCAGCGCCCCCTCTGTAGAGTGCCTGACCATTTGTACGAGCCTCCATTCTAGGACCTGTAATGAAATTACATATTTGGTCGTCTGTCTTCTCCCGCTGGGTTCTGAACTCCCATGATGAAGAGCCACATTTTACTTATTGTCTCCCCAGTGCTGCTCATGGAGTCTGATGTATTTCAGCATTTGATGAGCATCAGTTGACTGAGTTGCAGCCTGTTAAAAGTAATGCTGCAGAAGAATTTAGGACATGGCTTCTATGGCATCCCATTGGAATTGTACTTAAGAATGTCTATGAGTCGGGGCACCTGGGTGGCTCAGTCAGTCAAGAGTCTTCCTTCAGCTCAGGTCATGATTCTGGGGTCCTGGGATCAAGCCCCGCATCGGGCTTCCTGCTCAGTGGGGAGCCTGCTTCTCCCTCTCGCTCTGCCTGCCGCTCCGCCTGCTTGTGCTCTCTCTTCCTCTGTCAAATAAATAAATAAAATATTAAAAAAAAAGACTGTCTATGATATCAATAAAAGAAAAATTATTATTATATTCCAAGTAAGGTTGTCTTCTGGGATCATTTGTCTATTGTAGGAAGTCAAGTAAATATGTTTAGTTTTTAAGAAATAATTCTGAAAAACAGGATTCTTTCTGACCTTTTAACCCAAGAGAATGATAATTGGGTTTTGTTTCAAGGATTGCCTTTCTAGGGCAACAATGGCCAAGATCAGGCCAATGATCTAGGCAGCTTTGGTAACCTACAAATAATCTAAACCTGCTTGAATTCTTATAAACAGAACTGAGTGGCAGGGTGTGTGCTGAATCAAGTCACCTCCTCTCCTTGGGACATCAATTTTTATCAGTGCCCTACACACCCAATTCTCTCCTTTTTGTCTGTTTCATGCCTTTCTTTCCTGCAATGCTTTCTTTTATTTAGCATTCCTTTCAAAATCTAGCCGAAAACTTAACTTCTTCCAAGGAGTCTCTGATAAATGCCACTGGTCTTGATTCTTCCTTTATTTTATATAGTGCATTTATTCTTTATGTTGGGTATGGCCTATTCCAGTGTAGGCTATATAATTAGAATAATTATACTATTAAGAATAAGATAGTAATAGTCATTTGAAGGCCATTGTTAAAGGTAACAGCTTCCCAGACTCCTCCCTGGAGATTCTGATTTGGTGGGCCTGGCATGAAGTGGGGGATGGGTACAGGTATTTGTATCTGTAAAAACAGCCACAGATAATTCTTGTTATCAGGCAACTTTGGAAAACATCAGCCTCATCTTTATAAGCTTGGATTTGGGGTCAGACTGATTAGGATTTTAGGCAGGGCTCTAATTCTTGTAGCTCTGTGTAACATTAGGCAAGTTACCGTGTCTAATAGCCATGTCTTTTTAATTCAGAAAATGGGGATGATAATCACTATTATAGTCCTATTCTGGAGGAATCAAATGATTCATGTAGACATTAGCACAGTGCCTGGAACATTCTAAGTGCTCAGTAAATGTTGACAATTATGGTTATATTTGCTTGGTTGTGTAAGTATGATTCGAGGTTTGGATGATGATTTCTTTGGTTCTTCTGTAACACTGTGGTGATTTAGGGTAGGGTGACCCGGAAGATTTTACTCTAGCCAGAGATTATTGTCAAGAGCCTACTAACCTCTGCCAATTTTTTATTGCCCCAACAAGGTATCATCCTTTGTTCTCTTTTAATTTTATGTGTCAGCTCCATTAAATTATAGAAAGGTCTTTGAGGCCATTGACCTTGTCATCTACTTTTGTCACATAGTAGATCCAGTATCCTGCATGATGGGCTATCAGCAGAGAGCACTATCTAATAGAATACACATTTATTTCATGGCATTATAGACCCATCATTTCTTACTTAGGTTACGATAGCTCCTAGCGTGTCTTGGGCTCTTCTATTCCTGCTACCTTCCAATCAGTCCTCACACAGCACCAAAATGATCTTTTCACAATGTGATCACAGAATGTCATTCCCTTTTGAAATTTCCCAGCATTTCCCACTGTATTTAGAATAAAATACAAACTCCTTACCATAGCTTTGAAAGTGCTACCTGACCTGGGCTGGATTGTCTGTCTGACCTCATTTCCTGTCATTCACTATGTAAGTCATTACATTCCTATAAATTTGCTGTCCCCTGCCTGGACTGTCTTTTCCCTAGATCTTCATGTCATTCAGCCCAGATGTCACTTTTTCAGAGACCTTCCTTCACCTCCCTATCCAATATTTTTTCCTCTCATTAGTTTCTATCCATTTATCCTGCTTTATTTTCTCCAGATTATTTCCACTATCTGATATTGTATTTATTAGTAACTGGTATTATTTGTTTATTCTAAACTCCATGAGATCGGGTATCTTGTCTATCTTATATTCTTAGCACTGGGAACAGAACCTGGTACATTTCATGTTCTCGGTAGATATTTGTCAAATCGATTGATGAAATTTACAGACAGACTAATGAACATCTATAGAGTTCAGTAGATTTCAACTTTTTACAACAGAGGACTCTTATCAAAACATAATATTTGGCTTTAAATCATTCATCTGTGTGTTTGTTTAGTTTTTTTTGCTTATCGCTTGACAAGCAAATAGGATTCTGTACACATAACAAGTTCTTCGCAAATACTTAGCAATTTAGTGAATCTTTGTTCAACAAGAGCTACCACCAGGGGGAAATCCATCCTCTGACCAGTAGCTGTAGATGGTGAGAAAATCTGGCTGGAGGAGAAACAGACCCGAGCTCAGGGGACAAGGGCAGGCAGGGGGCAGCTCCTTGCGGGCTTCTCCACAGCTATGCAGAGAGAGGCAGTAGGAAGCAGGAGAAGCAGGGCCATCATTTGGAGCACGCGGAGGAGAAGCAGCAAGACATGCTGCCAGCCTGGGCTGTGGTGAAAAGCTGCCTGGCCTGGAGCAGCCCTGGGCCAGTGGCTGCAGCACTGAACACAAGATGGCAGTGAGGGCGGTGGGAGCAATGGTGGTACCCAAAGAACAACATCTCAGAGAGGTACCGACGTGTAAAGCCGCCTCCCGCCGGGGCTAAGCCATGAGGGATCGGGAAGGATGCAACGAACGAGTGCAGTGACAAGCAAGTGGCAGTGAAGAGGGCATTTGACTCCTCACTCTCTCCCAGGTGACAGGAAGGGATTCGGGGACATGGGATTCCAGCAGTTGAGCATGTGTGATCTTGGACAGAACTAGTGGTTTTGTTGTTATTTGGGTTTTATTTATTGCTCTTTCAGTATCATCTTCAGGGATTAAACATAACTAGAGATGACAGAGATGTTGGAAATAACAAGCAAGGACTTTAACACAGTTCTTATAAATGTGTTTAAGGATTTATAAGAAAATAAAGGCTCACATGAGTAGAGGAGAGGTCTCACCTGAGAACTGGAAACAATGAAAGAAACCCAATTAGAAATTCTAGAACTGAAAAATAAAATATCTGAAATGAAAAAAAAAATCCCTAGATGGGCTTAACAGTAAATTGCATTCTACAGAAGAAAAAAAATAGTGAACTCGAAGATAGGGTAACGTAAACTATGCAAACTGAAGCACACACAGAGAAAAAGGGCTAGAAAAAAATGAACAGAGTCTCATTGACTTGTAGGGTAGTATGAGGTGGCCTGACATTTGTGAACTGGAGTTCCAGAAGAAGAGGAGAGGGTGACTGGGATAAATAAATATATATATATATATACATGTTGGGTTTTTTTTTTTTCAAGAAAAATAGTCTGGAATAAAATCCAAATTTGATGAAAATTGTTAACCCATGAGTTTTATAAGCTCAATGAACTACAAGCAGGATAAAAATGAAGAAAACCACTTTCAGGTACATCATAGTCAAATATCTGAAAACCAAGGACTGAAGAGAAACATCTTAATAGCAGCCAGAGGGAAAAACCTCATTCTGCACGAGACCTTAGGGGAGCAATCATCTGACTTCTCTGCAAGCCAAAAGACAACGCAATAACATCTTTAAAGTGCTGAAAGAAATAAAACCTGTTAACCTGGAATTAGAAACCTAGTGAAAAGATCCTTCAAAGATGAAGGGAATAAGAAGAATGAGAGCAAGGGCAAGGACGAAAGAGAGAAAGAATGAAAAAGAAAAACATAGCCAAATAAACAAAAGCTGAGAGAATTTGTCGATAGTGGACATGTACTTTAAGACATGTTAAAGTCTTCAGGAGTGAAGGAAGTGATACCAGATGGGAACCCAGATCAACATGAAAAATGAAGAGTACGGAAATGGTAGATCTGTGGATCAATAGAAATTTGTTTTTCCTTGCTTGTTATTGAATGAGTGTCACTCTTAATTATGGAGTTAAGTTCTCAGTGGACATTGCAGTTTTCTGGGAATCAGGGAATCTGGGGCCTGGTCCATTTCTGTGACCTTAAATAAGTGCTTTTAATCTCTTACCTTGGTTGGATCATCACTGCCAAACACCTCACAAGGGCTATCTACCCATTGCGTCTCAAATTTAGTGTGCATCATATGAATCACCTGGAATGTATGTGAAGTCCTTTTCAGCCCCTACCTGCTGGGTTGGGTGAAGCAATCCTTCAGGAAAGTCACCTTTGCTGTCCCACTGGCTATTTCCTCAGAATTTCGTCAAAATTCACACTAGAAAAAGAGGAGAGCAGGATGCTTCAAGGAGAGGGTGAATACTGGCCAGGTCATGAGGAGGATAAACCCCTTTAAGTCCGTATTTTAAAATCTCATTAAGCTTCACTCTTTATGAAGTATAATTTGAAGAGATAGATTTCTTTTTAGGAAGCAAGTTGTGAGGCACTTGGTGGTTAGTTCACCCAGGGGGATGTTGAAAATTATATTTGAATTGTCAGTAATTCCAGAGCAAAATGCAGATACTAAAGAGTGAGTCTGTAATTGAAATCCCTAGGCAAAGAAAGACCTTTGCTTCCTCCCAAGGTCATCTGGTATTGGAGTAAGGAGGTTTGAAGAAAATGTGTCATTGATGATTTAATAATATTTGACATGAGAGATTGCACTTCTGTAATTTTAATTTTTTTACATAGAAAACGGAAACTGCCTTAAATCTGCTGGTGACATATTTGGGTTAAAATTGCTGTGAACAACATTCCATACACTTCCTAATTCCCTCAACATCCCCGTTAAAATATATATTTGCATTGTACTTTAAATTTATATTTCCTTTGGACATTCTCATGTTTTGTAAGAATAGAAAGCTTGTCGGAGGCTTCTCTATGATGGGAATAGAAACCCTGTTAATATCTGAATCATGCTGAGCATAAAAAAGAAAATTGGGGCCATCTTCACACTCAGTACCCTTTCCTGGCATAGAATGCTGGCATAGAATGACCGAGTATTGATATAGAAAGGACTGCTTTTTTTTTTTTTAATTCAAAGTGTTCCTAAGTACCCTAGTCCTTCATCTTTGGAAATATTGTGGGTTTCAGGGTCACTGGCTGTGTGTCATATCCCCATAGAGAGCACACCTCATAAACTGTGGATATTCTTTGCATTCTCGGTGTTGTTCATGGCTGTCTTACCTCATGAGCTGTATGACACCTTTCATTTCAAAAAGGCCCTCATGTTTGTGATGATGGTGTGTCAAGTTATTGGGTCTGTAGCCGGGCTTGCTGCCGTCCACCGGCTTGAGCTCGCATGAAAGTGGACACAGTTGTCAGTGTCATGATTCAGGTTAAACAAAATTTAAAAACCGGTGGTATCCAAAAAACATCTGGTAGAAGGATTATTTTGTTTGTTTGTTTTGAACTAATGAAGCAGAAATACATGCTGTGAATAATGACCGTGAATAGGGCGCCTGGGTGGCTCAGTTGGTTGAGCAACTGCCTTCAGCTCAGGTCATGATCCTGGAGTCCCGGGATCGAGTCCCGCATCGGGCTCCCTGCTCAGCGGGGAGTCTGCTTCTCCCTCTGACCCTCCCCCCTCTCATGTGCTCTCTCTCTCCTCTCATCCTCTCTCTCAAATAAATAAATAAAATCTTTAAAAAAAAAAATAATGACCATGAATAGCCTCGAGTTTTCTGTGAGGAGTATCCTCAATGTTAGCACCTGCAAGAAGACAGCATGTGTCATATTTGTTTTATAATATTAGTGTTTGTACAGAATGATAGCAGGGAGACAAACTGCGTTCTCTTCCTTGCTGGTTATTATTGGTTGATGATCCTCCTGTGGGGGCTTATGATACTAGGTGAAACCATGTGAAATTGCTGTTTATGTAGGCAATTTTATATGGCTCTAGGAAACAAGAAGTATTTTAATTAGTTTTCTCTACATCATTGTGCGTCTGCCACAAATATTTTAAGTTAATACATATATTTAAAAATTAAACCTTGAAAGGCAA
Source organism: Neomonachus schauinslandi (assembly GCF_002201575.2). NCBI lineage: Eukaryota > Metazoa > Chordata > Mammalia > Carnivora > Phocidae > Neomonachus > Neomonachus schauinslandi. The sequence goes on along the minus strand of NC_058406.1, from coordinate 70,241,869 downwards.
GATTCGTTTGTTCTCTTGCTGTGTTTTTACTCTTTGTCATTGCCTTCTTGCTCTCAAGGAAATGAAAATTCTATATACAGAAAATCTGACATTTGTCATTCTGTAGTCCCTTGAGAGGTAAACAAGTAAAAATAAGAATATTACTTACTCAGTTGTGGGTTAAAGTCCTCTTCTGATCCTTCTAACAATAATTTAAACTTGCAGCAGTTCCTTTATGAATTTTTATGAATTCTTTTTTCTATAGAGAAGATAATTGCATCATGGGCATATATTACAAGTATTGAAATGTCTTTCCCCTCCCCCTGCTTCCATATTTCTCCATTTGCAGTTCCATCTGTACAAAAAAAGGAGCTCTGGTATCTTCTGCTGAGACTTTCAGTAGAAAATCCTTCAAAAGAGAAAAGAAAGAAAAGAAAGAAAGAGCTATTTTGAAAGCCGACTTTCTAAAATTATATTTAGGTAAGTTAAATTTTAGATGTCATCCCTTAGAGCTGAAAGTAAACACATTTGATTTAATCATGTTAATCAAAATGTATTTGCATTCAAATGTTCTTATATATCAGTACTTCTGGATGGATTTAAATTATATTGACAGAAAATATCCATTTCCTCACATTTTCAAATACCAAGCAGGTTTTAGAACCTGGTCTACAGCATGGTTGTTTTTGGAAAAAAATGTAATTCAGCCAAGGCTGATCTTGTTTTTCCTTTATTCTTTAAGCCAGAAGCAATTACTTTTCATTTCAGGATTAAGCGGCTGTAACACTGCCATTCGTCGCCGAGGCTCCTGGTTTCAGCATGTCTCCTTGGTTCTCAGCCAGTCCTGGGTGTTCAGGTAGCAGCTGGAGCTGGGAGTGCCTCTCCAGCCCGCATTCCTTGGCTCCGAATTTTGCAGTCCTGTTTATCTGATGAAGACCTCCCCACAGCGAGTTGCTCATGACACTGTCACACAGACCTTAATGAATGATTTGGAAAGATACTGAATATTTTTCCTCCAGGAATGCCAACTGATCCTGCATGCCAGCCAGTCCCCTCACTTTGGCTGATCACTGCAAAGAGCCTGGTGCCGAGATAGGATGAGACCTGTCCCACATAAACCAAATTCTAACAGGATGCCTGCACGTCCTCTCCATGAGGCTGTCACCCAGGCCTGTTCAGAGAATTTTCAACAGTTACATTTGCATAGACATGGATTCTCACTTCTCTGCACTAATTATTTACTTCGGTTTATACTTTCAATCTGTATATGTTATCACCAGCTTCAGCACACAAAGACCTGTCTTCCGTCTCTTGGAACCATGACTTTACTTGAGATAGCTTAGGGTGGCTTTAGAGCATGGCTTTCTCACTATTTCATGTGTCTTCATTTTGCCTTCCCAAACCAGACTGTAAATTCCTTGAGAGAGGAGACCTGAAAACTGACAATAGTACCTTATATAGACAGAAGGACAGAAAGCAACAACAACAACAACAACATTTGGACAAAAAGACCATTGTTGCTCTTAGTAATTGAGAAAATTTGCCTTAACATGTTCAGAAGACTCTAGATCATTTGCTCTAACATATGTCTCTTCTCCTTTCCCCTGCCTGCCCTCTGCTGGAACTGCTAATGAGCAATAAGGGGGCCAAAGGCGGACATGGTGTGGGAAACATAGGGAAAATAGGGGCTTGTCTGATTGAAAAGCAAGTTGAATAACCATGATTTGTGAGTTCACAACCTAGATCTTTGGTGAAGCTCCTCGTTATTTGCCGTTGGGTAACTAGCAGTCTCATTACAAGACCCTTTATTGGTTCAGCGGTACTTGGGGATGTGATTCTGCCTACTGGCATGAGATGGACCAAATGACCTTGTGTGTCTTCCACTCTTCTATGCTTCTTTCATCTCTCTCTCTTGCAACCTTACAATCGATGGCAGATAGCTGAGCCAGGTAGTGCCCTGTCCCAAACATAAATGCCCTCCTATTTACCAGTCCCTCAAAACCTTCACCACCTTCATATATAATGGGCATTTTCAAGGATCTGGCAAGACTGCCAGTTTGGTAACACAAGGCAGAAGGTAAGTGTGAAACTCTAGACTGGTTTCCTGTTTCGAAGGGGAGCAGGATGTGACAGCTGCTGAGGCAGCCCATTTGCCCTTGGAGAGGAGAAGCAAGAGTGTCTGATCACTAGATGACCTCTCCCTCTTGCTGGCTCAGGGATGGTGTGAGCAGTCCTACTCCCCCTCCTGCTCTTGTTCAGATGGCTGGCTACATGTTATGAAAACAGGGAGGAAAAGTATGTTTTTTTGCTGTTGTTTTATTATTAAAAGAGGCACTCTCTGGAGAGGCAGAATCCATTAGCTGAATCCATTTCAGTATCTATGGTTAATTAATTTAGGCAGCTTTAATGCACTTTTGTTATGTAGCCTTTAAGAGCAGTTCTGGTAAATGTCCATCCCATAAATACCAGTACCACTTTATATGTATGATACGTTTTTTGGAAGGGTGAGTCTGAATTATTATACAGATATTAATTTGCACACAGCACTGACCAGACAATGCAAAAGTGCTTCCTCATAGTTTGAACATTGTTCGATACATTTTGAAGTGGGAAAAACTGTCAGATATGACACTCTGTGTTTTAAGTCAGTGACTAAGTCAGTCTGGTTGCCTCCCAAAACATAACTTTGAGAAGCAGTTTTGTCATTCTATGAACTGAATAATTGATTTCCGCATTTCATTCTGTAAATTAAACACTAGACTTTGAGTTACTAGAAGAAATAGCACAGTTAGCCAATAAACCTTTCTTATAAAATGACAGCATTTTAATTTATTGTATGCATTAGCACTTATTCATGGCTAAGATTTCATCAATCAATTTCCCATTTAAAAAAGATGTCTCTGAAAACAACAGAAGAAATGCTGAGTTCCAAAAGCAATGTTGTGGAAGGCAGCAACAGGTCTAGCATTTGGGGAAGGTGTTTTAACTCAATTATTATAGTCAATAATCATGCGGCTCCACGTTTTTTAAGTATCTACCTTATGAACTGACAGTCTTGGAATGTTAGAGTTTAAAAAAGAAAATATTTAAATTTCATTATTTAAGGGGTGTGCTGCATTTGTTCAAAATCATAACAATGTCTGATATTATTTTTGAATATTTATTTTGCTACTTTGATGTGCTTCTATGCTCCTTTGGGTTTTTACTTTTTTTACAGTAGTACATTTCAACAGTTGGCTTCAGATTAAATGAATATTAGTATATTTTGATATTTTTATTAATTAGTTGCTTTTTGAAAATATTTTAAACTGAAGATTACTCCAAAATAGAAGCTTGAAGAATCACTACCACCAGATAAATATTAATTTTAAATCATTTGTTCATTTAATTCATTCAACAAAATTGTATGTAACACATAATAGGACTGACTTATCCATACGCAGGATAGGTGTAGCACCTGGAGCCCACATTACTTTTAGGGGCCTGTGCAAATGTTTTAATTTTTTTTTATTTTATTTTTTTAAAGATTTTATTTATTTATTTGAGAGAGAGAGAACATGAGCCGGGGGAGGGGCAGAGGAAGAAACAGACTCCCAGCTGAGCAGGGAGCCAGATGGCAGGGCTGGATCCCAGGACCCTGGAATCATGACCCAATACAAAGGCAGATGCTTAACTGACTGAACCACCCAGGCTCCCCTGTTTTAATTTCTTTTAAAGTCAGAAGGAAAAAAAAAAAGGAATTTTAGGTCAAAGAGAATGTTTAAATACATAATACTAATATATTCATCTTTTTACCAACATGGTTATGAAATATAATATTTTTAATATTTTTTATGGAGGAAGAGGTCCATGCAGGCTAAAGTTCCCAGAACCCCCAAAGGTCCTATGCCAACCAACCTATGCAAAATTTCACTATACTAGATTCTAGAGATAAGAAGATGAGGAAGACACAATTTCTATGCCCAAAGTATTCACAGTCTAATGAAGAAAATGGACATAAAACAGATAGTTCACAATGTGGTTTCCTTGAAGTTGTTTGAAATAGTTATATATAAAAAAAGTTATACCTTGAGGAACACAAATGTTTTACTACAAAAGGTCATTTAACATATAGACTTGGTCTTCGCCTTCTTTCAGTTAAACTTCTACAAAAATAGGATTTGCATGTACTTTAATGGTATGTAGACATCATGACTAAACGTTTGTTCATTTTAAATACCACTGACATTGCCATCCAGATCTTTACGTGAAAGTGTTCATAGTTTACAAGGAACTTCATTAACAGGGACACAAAGGAAATGCCAGGGCCTCCATACTGATGGTTCAATGAGGAAAATTAGAAATGTCTCCCTAGCTTAGCAAAGCTTACTTACTTATGTCTTTTGGAATTTTATTGAGGCTTCAGAAATGGAACAGAATCTTGGCTGTACTTTCTCTTTTCATAAAATTTCTCGTTTATATGAGATTCATCATTTATTTTTCAGTTACTGTTTCTAATGCCATAATTGGGGTAGTCAGAATGTCCTAAAACTAAATCTTCCTCGTTAATATTTGGGCCCACTGCCACACTTTTTATTGTCAATTGGAGAACGATTTTTGATCTCTTTTTGTTTTTAGAGCAATTGTACCTGCATTATCTTATTACACACACAAAAGCTTTTTGAATAAGTAGGGCATCATGGGACATTGGAAAGAGCACAGGCTCAGGCAAACCTAGATGTGAATCAGAATTCTGTCACTCAAGCTGTATGACCTTGGTCAATTCATTTAAGCTCATTGCATCTCAGCTTCCCCGTCTATAAAATGAGGATCATTATGCATGTGTTACAAAGTTGCTATAGGAACTAGAATAATGCATATGAGCATTAGGCCAGTACTTGGAATATAGTAGATGCTAAATAAATAGCTGCTATTATTATTTGCCATATTTTACAGATTAGGAAACTGAAACACAGACATATTAAATGGCCTTGGCCAGCTTCGGGTTATTCCCCGTAATTACCAGAAAATTGCAGCCTTACCTTTAATCAAGCCTCACTGAGAGAGAGGTTATAGGGCACAAAAAAAGTGCAGAAGCAAAATGTATAGAAAAATCAGTAATACTGAAGCAACCAAATAATCAATATCTATTTATTGAGCACTTTGTAAGTATAAGGTATTCTGTGCACAAGTTGGGGTACTTTGGGTTGCAAATGGCAAACTCCCAACTTGCCCACACAAAAAGGAGAATTTATGGGCTGGTGTAACCCAAACACAGGATGTAGGGAACTGGTCCTGGAGATGGCTGGATTCAGTGTCAGGAATGCTTTTAGGGCTTATACTCTCTATTTCTGACTCGTGTTTCTGGTTCTCTTTGCAGATAGCTTTCTCCGTGCCATGGGAAGCATGGCTCCTAGTAGCTTTGGTTTCTCATCTCATCCTAGCAGCCCTTTTACTAGCAAAGAAAGAAGATTTCTTCCGCTTTGGCTCCAGCCTGTAAACAATCTCAAGAATGACTTGCATTGGATCAACAGAGGTTGCATACTCCTTCCCAAACCAAACACCAAGCCAGGAAGATGGGGTAATATCCCAATGTATTAGCTCATAGAGTACAAACTTAAATTTATTTCTTAACGTGCATGCCTTTTAATGGAGAAAGTTATAAACACTTGGGTACTGTCTTAGAAAAAGCAGAACTCTCTAAAGAGGGTGATTGGAGGCTGACACAGACAGACATCCTGTTGTATGAAAAAGTCCTGGAGGAATGCACTATGCTAACAGCTTGCTTAATGCTTTTGCTCCCTGTAGAGTGGCCTGGGGGTGGGAACTCAGAGCAGACTTATAAATTGATTTCTGTAGTGGAGGAACTTCTCTTAAAATCTCTGCTGGGGTTATTTAAGACATTGAACTATTGGGGCTCCTGGGTGACTCAGTTGTTTAAGCATCCAACTCTTGATTTTGGCTCAGGTCATGATCTCAGGGTCCTGGGATTGAGCCCCGCGTTGGGCTCCACGCTCAGCAGGGAGTCTGCTTGAAGATTCTCTCCCTCTGCCCCTCCCCCGCCTCTCTCCCTCAAATAAATAAATACATCTTAAAAAAAAAAAGAAAAAAAGACACTGAACAGTTTGCTCTTGGCTCCAGTACTTCAGTGTCCACTCACCGTTACATTCGTGGGTGGACATGGTATTATATTAGAGATCTGGAGAGCTCATGACTGGGTGCGGATCCAGTGTTTTGACTTTTTATGCCAACATCAGCATTTCCCCACTTGTTTGACATTTCTCCTGTCAGTTGGGCCCTTGATTCAAGGTTACCTTGATTACTTTCAGGTCTTTTTAGTCATGAATTTTTCTTAACTAGTTTTACCTCAAAATGGTGTCTCTTACCTGATGTAGTTTTCGGAATAAGTAGGCGAGGTTTGGTGGGGTCTGGAGCCTATGGCCAAGAAAGAATTCTTGAGACGTCTTTGGTGCAAAATGGTGGTTTTATTAAAGCACAAGGACAGGACCTGTGGGCAGAACGAGCTGCTGCTGCCCCCGCTGCCCCTGCTGCCCCCACTGCCTCCGCTGTCTTCTGCTCCCCTTTGCTGCCCCGGGATTATGAGGAATAACTGATTATATACTTTGGGGTTGGGGGAATTAAAGATAAAGGAAGTTCCAAAAGGATTTTCATGTGCTAAAGGAGACACAGGATATAGGAGGCCTTGCTATTGTCAAACTAAGGTTGTTTTTCCCTCTGGCAGGGCATTAATATTAAGACATTATACTCTGCCTGCCTCAAGTATTTGTCAATGGGCTGCAGGTTATATGGACATTTAATTTTATCTACACTTCCTTCTGCCTTTGTTTCCCACATCATTACCCACTACTCTCTCCAGCACTAAATTCTTTCCTCTTTTACCTCCCTAAGAAACTAACTCCATCCAATACTCCAACTTCTATTTACATCTTCGATTACCCCTCTCCACTGCCTCTTTCTCTACATACCTACAGGACTATCCCCTTGAGATATCATCAAAAGAGAGAATATATGTGGAAGGACTTTATGATTTTGAAGTGGAATAAAAATATGGAATAATATTGTTATCCTATCTTCACAATCATCTCAAAAAATTACCAATGTAATGCATTTTTTGAGTTTACTTTCTCAGCATTCAGCTCATTACTTAATGTCTTAAAATCTGATGTCTCCTAACATATTTTGGGGAGGGGGTCCATATCTTTGTTGACCCTTCTTCCAGCACATGGCACATTTGATTTTGCCCTCCTCTTTTGGTGTCTGCAGTTCACTACCTTGATTCACCTTCTCTCTCTCTGACTACTCTTCTCTCTCCTTTAATGCCCATCTGTTTCCTTCTACCTCTGAATGCGAGTGTTCTCCATCATTCTGTCCTGGCTCCTTCTCATCCCTCCCCTCTCTCATTCTCATAAATACTTCTTGAAACAAATCCCAGATCTCTCTCTTCCCTTCAACATGTTAAATGCCCACTGATAATGATATCTCATTAGCCCCCAAACATAAGGTATATAAAATAAACTCTCATTCTATCCTAAATATCTTTCACCCTATCTCAGCCAACAGTGTTACTTTTCTACCCAGTCACCAAGGCTTGAAACCTTGGTTCTCTCTTTGATTCCTTGCTCTCTTTTCCCTGAATCCAATTTAAGCTATATCTTTAAGAACACATTGTTCTGTTCACCTACCTTCTGTTCACTCTGTCTCTCCCTTCTGCCTTCTCTTTCTTCAGGCAGTGATGGTTCAGGCTGCTGGAACAGCACACAGTCTATTATCTTGCTTTCAGTAAGGTTGTCCAGAAGTATTTTGTGGCCATACTTTTTTTCTCTTCCTCATTATTGATTCTTTCCCTTTCTTATCCCTGAATAATCATTCAAATTTTATTCATAAAGATCATTAAATCTTCTTCTACATATCAAATACCTTTCTCAAAACCTAAATATACACTAACATGTTTAGAATGGCCTATATAGCATGTCTAGTTAAGTCACGGTCAGGTGTAAGCTGACTGTTGTCTATAAGCATTGACATGAAAAAATACATTTCATGGCTATGTATTTTGTTAATATAATTTGCATCTTCAAGTTAGTAGCTTCATCTTAGGATAACATTTCAACCATATTTGATTTAGAAAGCTAAAGTTTTGATGAGCTAACGAATGTACATTAAACATATTACTGAAGTTTTGATACATTTCCAGCAATCATCAGCATATAATTCCAGTTTAGGTGTAAACTCATCAGAAACCTCACCTCAATCTCTAGGACTCATGTCGTCTTGCTGTATTTCTGCAGATCCTATTAATAAAGAATGATTAAGGACAGCTTCATTTTTCCCAGTTTCAATATTAAAGATGTATGTTGTACCAGTAACATACTGTGCAGCTATAAAAAAAAAATAAACTAGAGAAGTTCTTTATATGTTTATATGGAAAGATCTCTGTTATAAACTGAATGTTTGTGTCCCCCCCACCCAAATTCATATGTTGAAGCCTTAGTCCCCAATGTTATGGTATCTGGGGAGTAATTAGGGCTAGATGAGGTCATGAAGGTGGGATCACATGGTGGTGGGATCACTGCTCTTATAATAAGAGACACTGGAAGACTTGCTGTCTCTTTCCGCCTAGTGAGAACACAGTGAGAGGGGCCATCTGCAAGCCAGGAAGAGAGCTCTCACCAGAACCCAACCATGGCTGGCACCCTGACCTCGGATTTCCAGTCTCCAGAAATGTGAGAAAATAAATTTCTGTTGTTTAAGCCATCTAATCTATGGGGTTTGGGTATGGCAGCCCAAGCTGATTAATACAATCTCCAAGATTTATTTTTAGGTAGGGAACAAAGGGTGCCAAAATAGTGTCCTGTTGGGGTGAAAAAAAAAAAAGGAAAAGAATCTATCCTTGTACTGGCTTGTGTATACATTCTAAAACTCCTGGGACTAACTGAGAAACTAATAATGTTGGTTACTTGTTTTGGGGGTATAGGAACTTGGCAAATAGAGGGTAGGCGTGGAAAGGAGACATTGCTGTATATCTTTCTATATTTCTTGATGCTTGAACTATGTGAATGTGCCACCACTTCAAAAAATTAAATAAGTAAAATTTATTAAAAATGATAAATCCATTTGGAAAAACAAGATTATATTGAAATAAAGAAAATATTGATTATATTGAAAGAAAATTGCTGATTGGCAGAATAATTATGACAGAAGTTGACATTTGAAGATGAAGGACTATGAGCAGTTATATTAAATTGCTTTCTGGGTCAGTTATTTCATGATTGCTGTGATTATGTGGACAGTTCTGATTGCCTACTGCCCTTTCCTGGGATCTGCATTGGTTACTGACAGCAGAGCTTGAAGTGCCCCATGTAACATGCATTTGGTTGAAGGATGATGGCCACGGGTTCTCCAGTACTCTCTCAGTAATGCCCAGATGAGCTCTCTGAAAGTAAAGGCTTCTTCACCTCCCTTCAGTTGGTGGTCCTATATTCAAGGACAACTGCTGAGAAAAGGACCAACCCATTCATTTGAAAGAGGTCAGTGTATTTTCTGTGGACAAAGATGTGACTTCTTTCACAACTTACCTTGGCCAATTAAACGTCCAATTGTTTTAGCAACATTATATCATACTACCCCAGAGTGTTGTCCTTATTATGAATAGTTCTGATCATTTTCTTGCTTTTAACTTCCATCAAAGATTTCTTCTCCATTGGTCACCTGGCCTATCTCCCCATTGACTCTTTTTTTTTTTTTTAATTAAGCTCTACACCCAACATGGGACTTGAACTCATGACCCTGATATCAAGAGTCACATGCTGTATTGACTGAATCAGCCAGGCACCCCTCCCGTCCATCAATTCATTTTGAGCTGTTTTGCCATGACCCCAAAGTGCCTTTGTTTCTGTCCCCCCACCATCATAAATGTCATTTCCATTGCCTGGACTACCCTTCTATTTGTTCCTTTTGAGGAAGCTCCCCCAAAGGGAAGTGAGTGTCTTTCCTGACATCACTCTAAATTTTTGAACAGCATTGATATTCTCGATGCGCTTTTTACTTCTTGTCCAATTCAAGAAGTTCAGGGGCCACATAGCATGTTCATTTTACATCCCCAATGCTGGCATCCAGTAGGCACTTGATGGTTGAATGAATGAATAAATATACACTCTGGCTGACATGTTCAAGACAAAAATATAGTAGCCTATAATAAAATCCTAACCAATGCTTAGGGAAATGCTTCACAGGAGGAGTCTAACTGTCTGCATTGCAATTGTGTTATTCAAGTCCTAATTGACTTATGAGAGCTGAATTTTATCAGGACAATTCTCCATGAGCCTTTTGATTTGGGGGGGAAGCTTTCAATTTTGTAGATATTTTGTGTGTGTTTTGAAAACTCTGCTGGACATCCCCTTACTAAGGCATCTCTTTGAGGAGCTCCTCAGTTTAAGAGCATTTTATTTCTAACATTTTAAAGTATAGATGATAGCTCTCAATCCAGTGGATTTTCATCCTTATCTCCAGAAAACCACATTTTTTATGCTTTGTAGTAAAGTAAGTTGTATATCTATAGAAATCACCCTGTGTAAGTGAACCTTTGGCTAGAACCTCAGATCCGCACTGGCTTTCCAGAGAGCAAGAATGACAGCAGGGTGATTTCTGTCACCGTAGAAGATACCTTTCTCACGTGTCTTTCTCAAAGATGTTCTTTTAAAATATTGTGAAATATGCAGAAAACAAATCATTACTATTTTCTAGCTGAAAGAATTCACTTGCCACTTTTTGGAGGGTTTCAGCTGCATCAATAAGGCACTAGTGAGACATATTAGAATGAGGCCCATTATCTTTTATTAATTCAGTTTACCCTGAACAAAGTAGATAAAATAAAGGCTTGAACTCCAGCTATTCAGACGTGGTTGTATAAACATGGCCTCATAATAATTTGTTTTCAAAGTTCATTGACTTTAACTGTCTTGCTGATGTTGTCTGTGAAAATGTGTCCATTTGTATATCTAATGTATTAACATTTCTTTTCTTTTTTTAAATTTTGTACTATTAGTTTCAGATGTAATGTTCAATAATACATCAGTTGCGTATAACACCCAGTGCTTATCATATCACATGCCCTCCTTAATGCCTGTCACCCAATTACCCCATCACCGCACCCACCTCCCCTCCAGCAACCCTCAGTTTGTTTCCTAGAGTTGAGAGTCTCTCATGGTTTTTCTCCATCTCTGATGACTTCCCATTCAGTTTTCCCTCCCTTCCCCTATGATCCTCTGCACTGTTTATTATATTCCACATATGAGTGAAACCATATGATCATTGTTTGTCTCTGATTGACTTATTTCACTTAGCATAATCCCCTCCAGTTCCATCCACCTCGATGTAAATGGTAAGTATTCATCCTTTCTGATGGCTGAGTAATATTCCATTGAATATATGAACCACATCTTCTTTTTTTTTTTAAAGATTTTATTTATTTATTTGAGAGAGAGAGAATGAGAGAGAGCACATGAGAGGGGGGAGGGTCAGAGGGAGAAGCAGACTCCCTGCCGAGCAGGGAGCCCGATGCGGGACTTGATCCAGGGACTCCAGGATCATGACCTGAGCCGAAGGCAGTCGCTTAACCAGCTGAGCCACCCAGGCACCTGAACCACATCTTCTTTATCCATTCATCTGTCGATGGACATCTAGGCTCTTTCCACAGTTTGGCTATTGTGGACATTGCTGCTATAAACTTTGGGCTGCAGGTGCCTCTTCAGATCAATACATTTGTGTCTTTGGGGTAAATACCTAATAGTGCAATTGCTGGGTCATAGGGTAGCTCTATTTTTAACTTCTTGAGGAACGTCCATACTGTTTTCCAGAGTGGCTGTACCAGCTTGCATTCCCACCAATGGTGTAAGAGGGTTCCCCTTTCTCAGCATCCTCACCAACATGTGTTATTTCCTGACTTGTTAATTTTAGCCATTCTGACCAGTGTCAGGTGGTATCTCATTGTGGTTTTGATTTGTATTTCCCTGATGCCAAGTGATGTGGAGCATTTTTCATGTGTCTGTTGGCCATTGTTTTATCATCTTTAGAGAAATGTCTGTTCATGTCTTCTACCCATTTCTTGACTGGATTATGTGTTTTTTGGGTGTTTAGTTTGATAAGTTCTTTATAGATTTTGGATACTAGCCCTTTATCTGATATGTCATTTGCAAATATCTTCTCCCATTCTATCGGTTGTCTTTTGGTTTTGTCAACTGTTTCCTTTGCTGTGCAAAAGGTTTTTATCTTGATGAAGTCCCAATGGCTCATTTTTGCTTTTGTTTCCCTTGCCTTTGGAGAAGTATCTAGCAAAAAGTTGCTGCAGCTGAGGTGGAAGAGGTTACTGTCTCTGTTCTCCTCTAGGATTTTGATGGATTCCTGTCTCACATTTAGGTCTTTCTTCTCTTTTGAGTTTATCTTTATGTATGGTGTAAGAAAATGCTCCAGTTTCATTCTTCTACATGGGGCTGTCCCATTTTCCCAGTACCATTTGTTGAAGAGACTGTCCCTTTTCCATTGGATATTCTTTCCTGCTTTGTTGAAGATTAGTTGACCATAGAGTTGAGGATCCATTTCTGGGTTTTCTATTCTGTTCCATTGATCGATGTGTCTGTTTTTGTGCCAGTACCATACTGTCTTGATGATTACAGCTTTGTAATATAGCTTCAAGTCTGGTATTGTGATGCAACCAGCTTTGGTTTTCTTTTTCAACATTCCTCTGGCTATTCAGGGTCTTTTCTGGTTTCCTACAAATTCTAGGATTATTTGTTCCAGCTCTGTGAAAAATGTCAGTGGTATTTTGATAGGGATTGCATTGAATGTGTAGAGTGCTCTGGGTAGCATAGACATTTTAACAATATTTATTCTTCCAATCCATGAGCATGGAATGTTTTTCCAATTCTTTATGTCTTCCTCAACTTCTTTCGTAAGTGTTCTGTAGTTTTTAGAGTACAGATCCTTTACCTTTTTGGTTAGGTTTATTCCTAGGTATCTTACAGTTTTTGGTGCAATTGTAAATGGGATTGATTCCTTAATTTCTCTTTCATCTCATTGTTAGTGTAGAGAAATGCAACTGATTTCTGTGCATTGATTTTATATCCTGCCACATTGCTGTATTCCTGTATGAGTTCTAGCGATTTTGGGATGGAGTCTTTTGGGTTTTCCACATAAAGTATCATGTCATCTGCGAAGAGTGAGAGTTTGACTTTGTCTTTGCCAATTTGAATGCCTTTTATTTCTTTTTGTTGTCTGATTGCTGAGGCTAGGACTTCTAGTACTATGTTGAACAACAGTGGTGAGTGGGCATCCCTGCCGTGTTCCTGACCTTAGGGGAAAAGCTCTCAGTTTTTCCCCATTGAGAATGTTAATCACCGTGGGCTTTTTGTATATGGCTCTTATGATATTGAAGTATGTTCCTTCTATTCCTACACTGTGGAGAGTTTTAATCAAGAAAGGATGCTGTATGTTGTCAAATGCTTTTTCTGCATCAATTGAGAGGATCATATGGTTCTTGTCCTTTCTTTTATTAAAGTGATGTATCATGTTGATTGATTTGCAAAAGTTGAACCACCCTTGCAGCCCAGGAATAAATCCCACTTGGTCGTGGTGAATAATCCTTTTAATGTACTGTTGGATCCTATTGGCTAGTATTTTGGTGAGAATTTTGACATCCATGTCCATCAGGGCTATTGGTCTATAATTCTCCTTTCTGGTGGAGTCTTTGTCTGGTTTGGGGATCAAGGCAATGCTGGCCTCATAAAAAGAGTTTGGAAGTTTGCCTTAGATTTCGATTTTTTGAAATAGCTTCAGAAGAATAGGTATTAATTCTTCTTTAAATGTTTGGTAGAATTCCCCTGGGAAGCCATCTGGCCCTGGACTCTTGTTTATTGGGAGGTTTTTGATTACTGTTTCAAATTCCTTGCTGGTTATGGGTCTGTTGAGGTTTTCTATTTCTTCCTGGTTTGGTTTTGGTAGTTTATGTCTCTAGGAATGCATCTATTTCTTCCAGATTGCCTAATTTGTCAGCATATAGTTGCTCATAATATGTTCTTATAATTATTTGTATTTCTTCAGTATTGGTTGTGGTCTCTCCTCTTTCATTCATGATTTTATTAATTTGGGTCCTTTCTCTTTTCTTTTTGATAAATCTGGCTGGGGGTTTATCAATCTTATTAATTCTTTCAAAGAACCAGCTTCTAGTTTCATTGATCTGTTCTACTGGGTTTTTTGTTTGTTTGTTATTTTTGGTTTCTATTTCATTGATTTCTGCTCTATATTATTTCTCTTCTCCTGCTTGGTTTAGGCTTTATTTGCTGTTCTCTCTCCAGCTCCTTTAGGTGTAAGGTTACCTTGTGTATTTGAGACTTTTCTAATTTTTTGAGAAAGGCTTGTATTGCTATGTACTTCCCTCTTAGGACCACCTTTGCTGTATCCCAAACATTTGGAACAGTTGTGTTTTCATTTTCATTTGTTTCCATGAATTTTTTTAATTCTTCTTTAATTTCCTGGTTGACCCATTTATTCTTTAGAAGCCTGCTCTTTAACCTCCAAGTGTTTGGGTTCCTTCCAAATTTCCTCTTGTGATGGAGTTCTGAAAATATGCAGGAAATAATCCCAATCTCTTGGTACCAGTTGAGACCTGATTGTGACCCAGTATGTGATCTATTCTGGAGAATGTTCCTTGTGCACTCAAGAAGAATGTGTATTGTGTTGCTTTAGGATGGATGCTCTGTATATATCTGTGAAGTTCATCTGGTCCAGTGTGTCATTCAAAGCCCTTGTTTCCTTGTTGATCTTCTACTTAGATGATTTGTCCATTGCTGTGAGTGGGGGTGTTGAAGTCCCCTACAATTATTGTATTATTATCAATGTGTTTCTTTAATTTGGTTATTAATTGGTTTATATAATTGGCTGCTCCCAAGTTAGTAGCATAGATATTTACAATTGTTAGATCTTCTTGTTGGATAGACCCTTTAAGTATGATATAGTGTTCCTCTTCATCCCTTACTACAGTCTTTGGTTTAAAATCTAATTTGTCTGATAAGAGGATCACTACCCCAGCTTTCTTTTGATGTCCATTAGCATGATAAATGGTTCTCCACTGCCTCACTTTCAATCTGGTCTAAATGAATCTCTTGTAGACAGCATATGGATGGCTCTTGCTTTTTTATCCAATCTGATATTCTGTGTCTTTTGATTGGAGCATTTAGCCAGTTTACATTCAGAGTAACTATTGAAAGATATGAATTTAGTGCTATTGTATTTCCTGTAAAGTCCCTCTTCCTGTAGATTGTCTCTGTTTCTTTCTGGTTTATGTTACTTTTGGGCTCTCTCTTCTCTTACAAGATCCCCTTTAATATTTCTTGCAGAGCTGGTTTAGTGATCACAAATTCTTTTAGTTTCTCTTTGTCATGGAAGCTCTGTATCTCTCCTTCCATTCTGATTGACAGCCTTACTGCATAAAGTATTCTTGGCCACATATTTTTCTCATTTAGATCTCTTTGGATAGGTCTGCTGCCAGTCTAATGTTCCTACCCCTGTAGTTTAAGGAGTTCTTGTCTTGAGCTGCTTTCAGGATTTTCTCTTTATCTCTGAAATTTGCAAGCTTCACTATTATATGTTAGGGTGTTGATCTATTTTTAGTGATTTTGAGAGGGGTTCTCTCTACCCTGCTGGACTTGAATGCCTGTTTCCTTTCCCAGATTAGGGAAGTTCTCAGCTATGATTTGCTCAAATATACCTTCTGTCCCTCTCTTTCTTCTTCCTCTGGGACCCCAATAATTCTAATATTGTTTTGCTTTATGGTATCACTGATTTCTCAAAGCCTCCCCTCATGGTCCTTTAGTTGTTTTTCTCTCTTTTCCTCAGCTTCCTTTCTTTCTATCATCTTGTCTTCTATGACACTGACTCTCTTCTGCCTCATTTACCGTAGCTGTTAGAGCATCCATTTTGACTTCATCTCAGTTAAAGCATTTTTTATTTCAGCCTGATTAGATTTTATTTCTGCACTAAGAGATTCTCTAGTGTCTTTGATGCTTTTCTTCAAGCCCAGCTAGTAACTTTATAATCATTATCCTGAATTCCACCTCTGACATTTTACTTATATCCATATCGATTAGATCTGTGGCAGACAGTATTACCTCTGGTTCTTTCTTTTGTTGTGAATTTCTCCTTCTAGTCATTTTGCCCAGAGATAAATGGATGAATGAGAGAACAAAATTAAAAACATCAATCACAACCCAAGTGAAATACACACTAGACAAATCTGAAGAGGTCAGAAACCAAAAAAGAAAAGAAAAAGAAAAAAAAATGATAAAAGGAGAGAATATAATCTCCCAGGTAGACAAAACAGGGTAATCCACTTGGTCCTAGGTCTATTTTGGTCTGTTTGTTAGAAGACACTAAATCCCAAAATTGTAAAGAAAACAAAACATATATATACATATATATATATATATATGTATGTATATATATACACAAAAATAAAATTGAATACAGTGAAAGGAAGCCAAAAATGAAGAATACATCTATAAAATGTAAACGTAAAAATGAAAGTTAAAAAAAGACTTAAAAAAAAGAGTTGATAAAATAAGAAACTAGTTGAAAAGGGAAAAAAAAGAAAAAAGAAAAGGGAAATTTTAAACTGAAAGATAAATGAATCATGAGAAAAAAACCTTGAATTCTACATACTATTTTCCCCTAGCATTGGAGTTTTGCAGGTCTGTGTGCTCAGTAAACTTGGTATTTTCCTGATGTTCCAGCTGGTCTTCTGGGGGAGGAGCCTGCTGTGCTGATTCTCAGGTGTTTTTGCCTGGATGGAGTTGCACCGCTCCTTGCCAGGGGGCGGGGCTCAGTGTAAGCTGCTTCTGGTTGCTCTATGTGGCTTTTGTTCCCTGAAGGCTTTCCCCACCACTTTAGAGGATGAAAATAAAAATAGCAGCACCCCAATCTCCAGCCCTGGAGCTGAAAAATCCCAGCCCCCTCTCTTCAGTAAACTCTCAGGGAAAAGCAGTCTCCACTTTTGTGTGAGCCAAACTCTGCAGACTCCTGCTGTTCACACCCATCCTCCCAGGGAAAGGAGGAGGATCACCCTGTTTCTGCCCTTTGCAGGGCGCCTGCACAGAGAGCAGTCTCCAGATCCTGCTGCAGTTCACGGTTTATGGCAAACTGAGCAGAAAGCCACTCCCAGCCTCACTGACCCTCACCAGGTTCCCCACTCCAATGCATGGGAACTCTGCCGGCCCAGACAGCCCCGTTCTTTCTGTGATTCTGGGGATCCTGAAACCACACTGCCCCACCTAGGATTCTGCCCGCTTCACCACATGAGCACCTTTCAGGCAGGGACGTCTCTCCCTGGAACAGACTTCTAAAAATTCTGATTTTGCGCTCCGGGGCTATATCACTTTCCAGTAGCCAGCTTAAAGAGGCTCCCTCCCCACCCCGCCCCCGCCATTTATCTTCTGATATATCCCCTCAGATTCACTTCTCTGCACCTCCTACCTTGCAAAAAGTGGTAATTTTTTTATTTGTAGAATTCCAATTCTTTTCTTACATCTCAAGTTGAATTCATAGGTGTTCAAAATGATTTGATAGATATCTAGCTAAATTCAAGGGACCAGATGAAACGGGGTCCCCTACTCTTCCATTTTGCCTCCCTCTAACGTTTATTTTTTATAGTATCTTGAGACCTAATGTACAGCATAATGAGTGTAGTTAATAAAACTATATTGTATACTGGACATTTGCTAAGAGAGTAGATTCTTGCCACACACACAAAAAAGAAAATGTGTTTGGAGATGAATATGTTGTTAATCAGCTTGACTGTAATCATTATTTCACTATGTATATGTGTATCAAACATCATGTTGTACTCTTTAAATATATATAATCATTATTCTTTTAAAAATACAAGATTTGCAATAGATTGAATGCAGAAGATATGAGAATCCAGCTGTCCTCCATTTTGCAAAAATGTAAGATAATGCCACTCAGTACATATTTTTGTTTTGGAGATTATGGTTATTTTTTTCATAAAAAATATATTATTTGTCTTCACCTAAAAAAATCCAAAACATTTTCTATGTAATGAGCACCATCAAAGCCAAAGTTTGATGCACATTTGAGCACAATCCTTATACTTTTCTCAGTATAAATAGCACATCTGTTCTTAGTGACATGTGGCTGAAGGCAAAACTTAAATCCAACAGAATTTGTGGACCTTAGTTCTGATGCCATTTCTTGCAAGGTTTGAATATAAAAATGACAGGAATCTTGGAATATTTCTCCCACTCCAGAATTTTAGTTATTTTGCACTCACCAAATCTGCAAAATCTCCAGATTTTCCGTCCTCCAGGAAAGAGTGTCTAAATTAAAGAATTAATTAAGCCCTTTAAAAAACCAGCAGTTCCCTGTGGGTTGCTTTTATAATTGCCTCTACACTCACCAGCTAAAGGTCTGCCTAAGTTAACTGTTTGACTTGTTCTCAATATAACATTTACCTACCTAATTCATGCAGTTGTTTATTCTGTAACTCATGTGTCTTTCTCTGTTGTCATCATCTATTCAAAATTGTAAGGTCCCAGAAAATAAGACCCGACTATCCTTAATTTATTTTCTGTGGGGCCTAAACAGCACTATATGATATTAAACAGGTAATAATTATTTTTAGTGTGATGACAATGAAGACAGGAATCTAAAGTAGGCTGATAAAATGTGAATTTAACATGAAAACAAATTTAGTGAAGCTTTAGTGCTATTTATAGCACACAGTAGTCTATCAGCTGCTGAAAACAGTGATGAAAATGTTCAAAATAGCTAACTCCCAATAATTCATAGGATACATGTCCCTTAAGTTGCCCTACGGCCATGTTTCCATTTTTGTGACTCCAGCCAGAGCCGAGAACGTACACAGGAGGTCAAATAAATGAGTTTTCTAAATATTGATATTTCTGATAATAAGGTTACCAGAGAGAAGGTGGTAATGATTGCTGAATCATTATTTTGAGGGATTATTGTAGAATTTCGATCTTGCTGGTCAACTTGCATTAATAAAGCAACATTCATTGAGTGCATGGTTGGTAGAAACATGGAGAAATTCCTTTTTCTGTCAGGAGCTCTGTATGGCAAGTCTGACTATGGAAGATCTTGTATCCACAGGAGAAAATCAAACTGCACATCTTGATGAACTAGCAGAGCTTGGAGGAGCAAGCCAAAGACAAAGCAGTTTCCTAGGACTGAAGAATTTAACCTTTGTTCTAGTCCTCCCTTTTGTCAGCAAGAAAACTGTCGAGGCTGATTTCAAATGAATCATCCTTGGCATTTTTTCACCCTAAAACTGCTTATCTGTCACTTCACAGAAATTGCTACTTGTCCTCAATGGTTTGCAGTACTAGCTCAGACATTGCACACAACTCATTATACCGCAGAAGTTGGAAAAAAACCCCACATTATTTACATATATAAATATTAAATGTATTAAATAAATAAATAAAATTTCGCTTGAACTGGCTATGTATCAATAAACTCAGCAGTTTTAGAGTTAAGGTCTGAAACCACACCACTTTGTCACTTAGCCGTCAGTGTTCTTCCAAGAGAGATTAGGAAATGTTTGGCTTAGAGACACCCTTTAAAAAATACCGAGAAATGCTTTTTGCCAGCTCTATTAATATTCTACTTAGAACATCACATTTTTTAAATGTTTGTAAAGTGTGCTTACGATAACATTTCTTTCACCTTTCAAGCAACCCCAGACCCCTTAAGCACATGTGTCTTCAAGACACACTTAGAGCATTTTCACTCCTGGAGCGCATATATCTATGATCAAATACGATCACCTGCTCTAACGTGAATCAAAATCAGTTTTATGACCCTACAATTAGAGCAAGTGTTGGGCTTAATGAACCGGGAGCTGAGAAGCAGATAATGAACGCCACCCTGCACAGGCTTTAGGGCTGAGTCCCCACATTACCCAACCAGGTCCACAGCCTATAATGCAGAAATCCAAATGGCTCTGCAAAGCAGGACTTTTTAGTAGCAGATTTGGTGGCCTAGACTGATGAGAAGTTTTATAGTCCTTATTCTAATAGTCCCATCTCACTACATGGGAATATTAATATGTTAGATTATGGGGTGCTGGCCCAGGCCTATTGGGGGTGTTCTGTAAATACATATACTCACCATATTACCTTTCTAAAACCACCCCCAAAACCAAAAAAGTCTAAGTTTTGAAATACATCTGGCACTAAAGATTTGTATAAGGAATTGTTTGGGCTAAAGACTTTAACACAGAATCATTGTGGACAGTAGCTGTTAAATCTTCCATCACCTATGTATATGGATGATTAGTTGTTCTCATAACACCTTATACAAAACTGTAACACTTATCATAACATACGAATAGTTTGTTTTCAATCTAGTATTTTCTGGACTAGACTGACAACTCTTCCAGAGAGAAACTGCCTTCCAAAAAAAAATGTTTATTGTTGATTTTCTCATTATAACACAAGTACATGCCCCTGGAATAAAATTTGGGAAGTACATAAAAATGTGCATAGGAAAAAAACCTTTTTTTGCGTAGGAACTTTGGTTGTCTTTAATATGTAGAATTATGTCATTTTTATTTTCTGCACATTTTTAAAATAAAACTGGGATTATACTAAAGCATTATTTTCCTTTTTCCTCCAGTTTCATTAATATAATTGACACACAACACTGCATAGGTTTAAGTCGTACGACATAATGACGTACCTACAGATCACGGAGTGATTACCACAATATATTTAGTTAACGTCCGCAATGGATGGAAGCATTATTTTCAAAAGCTTTATTTCTAGTGGCTACAGGGTATCCCACAGGTATGGAGTACCATGATTTATTTAACTACTGCTTTATTGTAGAGCTTTCTAGTTGCTCCCAATTTTTTAAATGAACAGTTTCCTAAGCAGATGGTTAGCCACAGTGCCTAGCACTTGGTCACTCAATAAAAAAGTATAGAATTGGTTGAAGTTATTTTCATCTACTAAGATCCTAGCACAAATAGGTTTACTAGGTTTACTTAGACACTTAGGAGGAATCTGAAAGAATGAACTACCTTAAGAAAACATTATATATATCTTGATTATGAAGGGGGCAGTTTAAGGTAGGCTGAGAGAGGCAGTGGGGATGGAGCTGCTAACAGTGTGTGGGGTGTGGAGAGGGAGCTTTGAAGAACTTCTAAGATGAATTTTGACTATGTCACAGTTTGACCTACTGAGGGAAGTGTTTCAGGGACAACGGCTTCATTCTCCCATGCTTCTGAAGAAGTAGCTCTTTTGTCACGTGATTCTGTTTTCTCTTTTAATTGCTTGCAGCCCTTCCTTTGAGAGCAGACATGTGCTCTTTGAATTTACTTAAATGTCTGATTTAGACTAATGTGACGAGGAAATATCATATTCTTAGAATCCAGTATGTGTTAAGATGGGTATAGTCATTTCTGGAAATTCCAAAATCAGATCTGTGTGAACTCTTCCAGGAAATGTGACTAGGCCAGCCCAACAGGACTCTCGCCCAAGCAGAGACAAGCAGATGCAAGCTGGAAGCACCATTTTCACCCTAACAGGATTAAGACAAGGCCCAGCAAACCGAGCTAGCAATATTTAATTGTCTGGTGTTTTGATGATATTCACATGGGCTCCTCCAGAATGCCTGTTCCCAGACCATGTAGAACTAACACTGCCTGTTTTGATTTAGGGCCAAACCTATTCCACTTTCAGACTATGTGAAAATTGTCATAATACTCAAATAAGCAATTAATGGTACAAACACTAGTCACGGTAATATTAGAGTTCAGCATATTTGTTTAATTTAATTAAGCATTTAATTTCCTTCTGGTGTTTTTTATAAAAGAAAAACAAGAGGGAGGAAAAATAATCTCAGTTATTAACTTCTTTCAGCTTTACAGTTACTACCTCTTGGGCTATAGCAAACCGTGAGTCTTTTAAAAGCAAAACACAATTTAAAGTAAAATAAAAATTATGTTTTAAACTTTCAAAAGGCAATGGAAATATAATTCTAATTAAAGGGTATATTACTTTCACCATATTCCTTAGAATAAATATTATAAAGTAATATAAAATTATACAGAATACAATATTATAGAGTGATATAAATCCTGAAGACTATTCCCCAAAATGTTAGCCCATTCTTCATCAGTTGATATTCATCAGTGTTTCCTGACAATGCCCAGCCTCTTCTCCTGATCTCCTTCTTACCAATGACCATTTCTGATGATCACCAGAATATTACAATGAGGCAGACAATGTTGCAAAGCTCAAGAAAATTGTGCAAGACTGTTGAATCACAGATCTGTACCTCTGAAACAAATAATACAATATATGTTAAAAAAAAAAAAAGAAAGACGAAGAAGACAGCAGGAGGGGAAGAATGAAGGGGTGGAATCGGAGGGGGAGACAAACCATGAGAGACGATGGACTCTGAAAAACAAACTGAGGGTTCTAGAGGGTAGGGGGGTGAGAGGATGGGTTAGCCTGATGATGGGTATTAAGAGGGCACGTTCTGCATGGAGCATTGGGTGTTTTACACAAACAATGAATCATGGAACACTACATCAAAAACTAATGATGTAATGTATGGTGATTAACATAACAATAAAAAAATTTTTAAAAAACACAATGAATTATCATCTCACATCTGTTAGGATGGCTATTATTAAAAAGAAAAAAAAAGAAATATTAACAAGTTGAAAGGAAGGATATAACTGAAAGGATAATCCCTAAAATTAATTAGGATGTGAGAAAGAGTTCTTGGCAAAAAGTAAATTAGAGTTGAAACATCTTTCTTTTCTTCTTAAAAATGCATAAAAGTGCAATTCTGGTTTTTCTACATAATATTCTTATCCCTTTTCCCCCTAAAATGATGTAGCTATCACAGATTGCCCGCAGGGTGGAAAAATTGCTTTCCAAGGTAATCTTCCTGTTTTTGTTTTTCTTTCTGTATTTTTGAAGAAAATCTTTCTCTAAAGGCCTTTCTCATTTTTTCTGCTTTTGAGTTGGCAGATGACATAGTTAATTAATTTTTTCTCAGTTATAATAAATACATTAAAAGTAATTTAAAAAAATGAATGGAAAATTGAAGCCCATATGTTAGGATATAAAAGCATAAAATACCCTAGACTTGGAAATTATTGATAATCTGTGCAGCATTTTATACTGATGCATATTGATTTGCTGGGATGTTTAAATAAATTATCAGGAAAATTTAATAAGTAGCTATATATATGACCTGTATGAACACAAATTTCCATTTTTCTCTAGCTTTCACAAAGAAGTTGAAATATATATATATATATATATATATATATATATATATATAATGGAGATAGTAATGTGAATCATAAATCACATTTAAAGAGTTAGATAATCTTGGCATGAGTTAGTCTTGATTTACATTTAAACTATACTCATATCTGTGATACCACCAAGAAGTATTATATTTTCCGCAGATAATGTTTTCTTAAGGTAGTTTTTCAGGTTGATTTCTCTGAGTCTAGGTGACTCTCATGTAGGACATCATTCGGTTTGTAGGGGACACTTTTCTAGTTGTAAAAAGCTACAGAAGAGGCCTGCAGGCAGGCGGCCAATCATTGGTAAACTCCCCATTATTGGGGAAACACACTTGGTGGAGCCCTTACCTTGTATGAGGCTCTCAAATGGGCACTGACACTCAGTTTCCTCACTTTTAAAATGAGTTAGCAATATCACCCACATTCCAGCTGTAGTACATGGATTTCCTTTCCTTTCCTCAGACACATTAAGCTCCCTCTCACTTTTTGTCTTTGCTAATATGCTCTCTTAGTTTGCAATTCCACATGGATCAGTCATGAACCATTATTACAAATAATTGGCAAAATAAAATGATTGTTTTAAGCCACTAGGTTTGGGGTAACTTGTCATGCAGCGATAGATAACTGGAACAAAGAGCAAGAAAAGTAAATAGAGATGGTGAGGCTTTCTCCATAAAAACCACTAGAAGTTTGCAAGCTACCCATTTATGCATAATCCTGGTCCCAATTTAAAGGACCGTCCACTATAATTTTATAATGGTGCTGGCAAGAAAAAAAGTGTGGGGAAATAACCTGACACCATTTTTTTACATGACTTTATTTATAAGAATTGTCCCTGTACATTGTCAAGCATATGGAATTTATTTAAGATGCAGTAGATTTTTCACCCAATACTCAGTACAAGAAGGTTCCCGTTTGGTGGGGGAAGTTGGGCGACAATTTTGTTGTAAAGAGATTTGGCCTAGAACGGGTATGTAAAGCTTTACCCAATGATGAAGGGAATGAGAAAAAGAAAAGGGAGTAACTTTCATTGAAAGCCTGTTACTGTCAGGATTTGCATATTTTCTTCTTCTCCTTCTCCTTCCCCTCCTTGTTCTTCTTAATCATCATCATCGTCACAGAAGCTGATAACATTTGTTGAGTGCTTACTCTAACTATATGCTATAAAACTTTATTTACATGGATCATCTCAGTCTTTATAACACCATGAGGTAGCTGTCATATTCATTTTACAAATGAAAAACTCAAAGCTCTGTGTATTAAGTTGATGATCAGGATTGTATAGAAGCCAAAATTTGAATGAAGGGCTATCTGAATACTGACTAAACCAGTGAGAGAACAGGCCCCACGTGTGTCATATTTGTTTAAGATAATTTTATTTAATCCTTTTAATGCCCATCTTAGGTGGGGATTACTATTCCTGTTTTGCATACAAAGGTCTTAGGGTCAGAAAGGTTAGGCAAATTGTACAAGATCACACACCTGCGACAGAGTCAGGATTCAAACCCAGACCCTGAACTCTTACTACTGCACGGCAGTTAACAGGCATTTGGAGCAACAGAATCATAGACTCTTGGCCTACTATAATCCTCTTATTTTATAAGAACTGAAACCCATTCTTATGAAGGTGGGCTGATGAGAGTATAGAAAGGTGCATGCTATCCATTGCTTTAATTAAGTTATTCTCTAAACACCTGAATTGACGATTCAGTGATAAAAAGATATGTCTGTCTGCCAAGAGCACCTCAACTAGCAAGTAATACAGCACTGTGATGGGAGTGAAAATGGATACAGGTCCACCACATCCAGGCTTAAGGGACTTGGGGAAGTCTTCTTAGAAGGGGTGATGCTTTCACTGAGTCTTAAAGGAGTCCTAGGAGTTACCCAAGCAGGGATGGGATCAAGCACATTCCAGGTGATAGAACACCATGTGCAGAGGTCCATGTAAGACAAACGATGGGGAAGTGACCAGAATGAGGATGTGAAGGGGTGTCTTGCAGGCCATGATAAGACATTTGGACTGCATTCTGAGCATAGGAGAAGCCACTGGAGGATTTAAGCAAGAGAGTGTCATGGTCAGATTTGCAGTTTAGAAATACCACTCTGGATAGGAGGGCTGTTGCAATAATCCAGGAGACCAGTAATTATATTCTGGACTAGGTAGTGGCAGAGTAGTTGGAGAGACATGGATGGATTTGAGCCTTTGTAGGAAGATTATCTGTCAGGACATGATGATTGATTAAATGCGGAAGCAAAGGAGAAAGCTAAGCTAAAGATAATGTTCAGATTACTGGCTTGAGCAGCTCTCAATGAAATGGAAGGAGAGAAGGATCCTGGGAGGAACAGGATGTGTTCCTGTGGGCATGTTGACTTTGGAGTTTCTGTGGGACAGCCAAACAGGGGTGTCTTCTAGGCAGCTCTGATGCACTGGGGAGATTGCCAGACCAGAAATGAAAGTCTGGGCATCGTGGGCATTGAGAAGGTATTTGAGTCATGGGCCTAGATTAGTTCACCCACAGGAGGAAACATGTAAAGTTGGAGGAAAAGAGAATGAGGCTAGATAGCTCTGGGAAACACTAACATTTTAAAAGCAGTGGGACAAGGGGTGCCTGGGTGGCTCAGTCAGTTAAGCGTCTGCCTTCGGCTCAGGTCATGGTCCCGGGGTCCTGGGATCGAGTCCCGTGTCAAGCTCCTTGCTCCACGGGAAGCCTGTTCTCCCTCTCCCACTGCCCCCTCCCCCGATCATGCGCTCTCACGCTCTCTCTCAAATAAATAAAATCTATAAAAGCAGTGGGATGGAGGAAGGGAAGGGGGAAGAGGAGCGGAGGAGGAGAAGGGGAAGAAGCAGCAGCAGCAGCAGCAGCCCGGGGAGAGCAGCACCACTGATGCAGAGGGGGAAGCAGGCAGGAGGATTCCCAGGACATGCGTGCTCTGACGCCAGGCTAAAACCGTGTGGACTGTTACCACAAGAGCAAACATGACAATTCCCTGGAATGACAACCCTGGCAGTTCATTGTTTTTCATAAGGAAATGAAGCAACTTCATTTCATAAAGAAATGAAGGGGGCTTATCAAAGCCCAGGAGCATGTATACACACACACACACACACACACACACACACACACCAGTTTCAACTACAGAGAAAGGTTTTTCTTTTCTTCAACACTTAGATTACCTAAAATTTGAAAAGGTTTTTCCCACAATCTATTTCTGCCCCACAAACATACCTTTAAGTAAGAAAGAACTATACAAAATAGTTCTGGAAAGACAGTGTTGCTAAAAGCTCTAAGAAACTGAAAAAAAAAACCAATTCTAAAATGTCAGGGCCACAGTAACCTTTGCAGATCATCATAGAACTTCACAACTTGTTCAGACTCGATACATTTATGTAGTAGTCTGTACTGTTCAGGATACTTTGATTATCTCATTAGCCGCTAATGTGGTTGTAATGAAGTAGATGACACTGGCACCATTAAGCAGTTCAGCTGACCTATAGCAAATCAGCGGCTTCCTTCCAGAACATGGGGGTTAGGAATTCTAACTTTGCTGCTTTCATTGACATCTTTACATTTAAACACACCTGTGATGGTTATTATGTTGGATCTGCCAGGACCTTCTACAGCTACTCTGATAACATTCCAATGCCAGGAAACACTTTGAGAAACCGGAGAAAGTGGATGGCCCTAAACATAGCCTCCTTATACATTGAATATTGCTAAACACTCTTTCTGAAAATGCTGAATTGACCTTTTTTTGGCATCTTTTTTTTTTTAAGATTTTATTTATTTATTTGACAGAGAGAGACACAGCGTGAGAGGGAACACAAGCAGGGGGAGTGGCCAATGCTGAGCCGAAGACAATCGCTTAACTGACTGAGCCACCCAGGCACCCCTTTGGTAGCTTGCTTTTTAAAAAATATTCAATGTCATGTATTTAAAACTGGGTTTTGGAATGTGTGCTGTTTATTACTTCCATGTAAGTAGTTATCAGAACCCAGCCAGAAGCTGGAATCACCCAAAAGGGGCCACCAGACAGAAGCTATGACTATAGAAGGGTGTGGAGGTTGTAGAACCATGAAAAAGTAGAAAAGGAGTGAGAGGAATAAATATGTTGACCTCTTTCTCCCCTCTTACCCTCCAGTCTCTGGTAATTGCCTCCCATTGGCCAAAGTCAACAATAATGGGATCCCAGGTGGTGCAGTCCAGGAAGATCAGTCCTCCCGGACTTCGAGCAAGACAGAAAATGGTGAAGCATGGGTCTAGGGCACACCAAGTTTACACAACTAGAACGCAGGAAGGCCAGGAGCCAAAGTCAGGTTTATCATGCCTTAGTTACTGCTTATATATATTCTTCTACCATATACATTGTAGGTTCTTGATAAATATTTGTTTAGTGAATGAATTCCCAGATGAAATTTGAAGAAACTGAAGTTAAGAGGCTACACATCTTGACTTTAGAAACCAGAGCCTTGACTACCCCGAAACCATCTTCTAGTCTATAACCTACTGCCTGCGCATTCAATGAAACATCATTTACTCCTTGGATGTCAATGAAACTCTGTAACAATGGGTGTCTTCCACTCTAAATTGTTTTTGCATCAAATTTAATGATTGTTATGTGGAAACACTCAGGACTTATTGTCAGAATGCATACTTATGGTACTTACTTGATCCAGTATTTCTAGCACTGAGATGGATGAGGACACACTTGACCCCCTCATTCTCTTTTAGGATTCCCACCCCCACCCCCAAACACCCATTCCCCAATGAAAGTAAATCTTTAATCTTCTAAAAATAGAGTAAGAAAGGACTAAGGCAGGAATGTCTATTTTAATCCTGAAATAATTGCTATCTAAAATTGACTCCAAATATAAGTACCAGCAATATTATCAATGGAAAAGAAAAGTTGCCTTTGTATCAGTGTCCACCCAGGAGAATAGAAACAGCTCTAGGTCTTTCAAATGGAGGAAATTTAAACAGGGATTTGGTTATAAAGATCTTAAAATGTGTGGAAGAGCAAAAGAGCAATTTGACCATAATAAACCCTACATTATTGGGGCACCTGGGTGGCTCAGTTGATTAAGCATCCAACTCTTGATTTTGGCTCAGGTCATGATCTCTAGGTCATGAGATCGAACCCCGCATTGGCCTCCCTGCTGAGCATGGAGCCTGCTTGGGATTCTTCTCCCTCTCTCTCTGCCCCACCCCCATGCATGTGTGCTCTAAATAAATAAATAAATAAACCCTACATTGTCATTCATGACTGCATCCCCAGTGCCTAGCACAGTACGTAGCATGTAGCAAGGGTTTAACAAATATGTATTGAATCTATGATTACATCTGTGGGTGAGATTTGGTCTGTCAGTCTAGGAAAGCCATAGGTTCTGTTGGAAAGCATTAGGATACCTGTATGAGTCTGATAATTCGGTGAATGTGGATATGTGGTTTGATCTTTGGTAGGAAGTCACATTCAGAGCCTTCTATTCACAAACTGTCAATGGATAATATTTATTGAACTAGTTGCTAGGTACTATTCTGGGCACTTTTCTAAGCACCTTGTATTACTAACTTAACCTTCATAGTAACCCTATGATAATGGATTCATCGTTTCCCGTTTTACAGATGAGGATGAAACGGAGGCAAAGAGCTTTTCAGAAACAGGTCTAAGATCATACGAGAAAACAGCAGAGCCATGCTTCCACCCACAGTTTGGCTCTAGAGACTACACTCCCTCTCCACACCATTTGTCTCTTCATTGTTCAAGTGAGGAAAGCTTAACCTACCTTTCTACCTTTATTTCCCATTTTTCCCATTGTACTCTAGGGCAGAACCCTGTTGGCTGTTTCTGTGACCTGTCGCCTCTTCTTCCTGGGCCCACAGAAGACTGTATTTCTCAGCTCTTCCCTGTGATTATTGTAGCTGTGTGACTGAGTTCCGGCCAGAGGAATGTGAGCAGGGATGACATGCATCACTTCCTGGCCTGGCCCAGTAAGCCTCTCACACATGGTGCTGTATGTTCTTTCCCTTTCTTTCAGCTTTAGGAAGGTGAGCATGGTGAGCTTGGGTGCCATATTTTGAAGTGTTGGAGCCACAAAATGGAAGAAGGCTGGATCCCTGCAGATTTCTGGGAGAAGAGTCAGGAACCAATCAGGACCATCTGTGTTAGACTTTAGGCGAACAAGAGATAAACTTATACCAATTTTATGCCACTATATTTGTTGGGGTTGTTTGTGGTAGCAGCTAGAGTTATCTTAACCAATATGTGTGTGCATTGAATTGATCTGTTATCCCTGGAACATGTGTCTGGCTTTTGCACGTACTTTTCCTTAGAATTCTCATTCTCTCCTTCCAATTATTCACATCCTAAAAATTATTCAAGGCCTAAACCAAGTCCATTCACCTCCAAGCAGCTCTCTTCCACACCCATCAGCCACAGTGATATCTCTTTCCCCCAATTCCTATAGCACTTTCTTGTCTATGCCTTTCATGTGCCCTTGTCGTAGCTTCAATTTTGGATGTCTTGTTTTCCCAGGGAGGTTGTAAGCTCTTAAAGGTTAAAGATCATGTTTTTATGCTTCTTGTATGTCTCTGAAGTATGTAATATGGTATTGTGCCTTGGGAATTTTCAATAAATATTTGTGGGAAAAATGAATTTATAAATGTATTAGGCTCAATAAAATCTATTTTCCTAAAAACAGTCCTTCAGAACTCAAGCAGGAAGGCATGTAAACTATAATTTACTGGAGTTGGTGTTCTTATTCTTTTCACACATTCTAATGCTTTTTGACAACTGCTTAGAGGAGACAGAAGGCATGCTTATCAAATTTCAGATGACACAAAACTAGAGGTAATAAATAATGCACAAGACGACAGAATCAAAACTAGGCAAGTGGTGGGGGCACCTGGGTGGCTCAGTCGTTAAGTGTCTGCCTTCAGCTCAGGTCATGATC
Source organism: Neomonachus schauinslandi (assembly GCF_002201575.2). NCBI lineage: Eukaryota > Metazoa > Chordata > Mammalia > Carnivora > Phocidae > Neomonachus > Neomonachus schauinslandi. The sequence goes on along the minus strand of NC_058406.1, from coordinate 70,211,582 downwards.
CGGGAGTCCTGGGATCAAGCCCCGCATCGGGCTCCCTGCTCGGCGGGGGGCCTGCTTCTCCCTCTCCCACTCCCCCTGCTTGTGTTCCCTCTCTCGCTGTGTCTCTCTCTATCAAATAAATAAAATCTTTAAAAAAAGAAAAAAAGAAAAACTAGGCAAGTGGGAATGAAGCAGATAGCATTTAATAAGGATAACTACAAGATTAAATTTTTAAAAACCAATGACCAATTTCAGTATGTAAATTTTAAGAAAAAACTTTCAAGTTTTAATTGGCTGCTGGGCTGACATGAGCCCAGAGTGGTACAGGACCCCACTCAAAGTTAGGCTCAGGACACTGAGTGGCAGGCAAAATATTTAGGCTCTAAAAGGGTACCAGCATGAATTAAGGTCACTAGGTAGAGGCCAATTAGAGGTGGATGGAACCTCAATATTGGGTAAAGGGGGGGAACAAAGTCCCATATTTTAGCCAGGTCAAGCTCAGCACATGGGTTGGCTTTCAGCTGTAGCATTAGTGGGAATCCCTGTCCGAGGCCACCATTAAGTGATTTCTGACACTACCTTAGTACTGATAGGGCAGCCTGGGTCCCCTGAGAGCTTTGCCTCAGAAGTAGAACAAAGTAGGTCTTAAAGGTTTGTTATTTTAATTTTGGCCCCACTCTCCTGTGTCAGGGTCAGAACTGTCCTTCACTTAAGACCCCTCACTTCTGAAGCTGAGAAATGCCATGTCATCTGGCATTTACATTCAAGTTACCTTTGAGACCGAGGCAGGGGGGTGGTGGGGGAGGGCGGAAATCACATTTTCTCTGGTTCAGTTGGGACAATCATTCCAGGATCCTCAGATAGATCTGCTCCTAGAAACCCACATTTCCTAAAAACTGGGATCAGAATTCTGGCAAGAAGCCTGTGGCCTAGGCCTTGGCACTGGATCATCAAAAAAGTGAATACAGTCTTAGGTGGTGTGAATAGAAGCCTAGCATCTGGAACAAGGGTCCTGCTGTCGGTCTGTGCTGGTCATAACACACAGGAAGAATTGTTTCTATTCTGGATACCATGATCATAAAGGGATACAGGCAAACTGGTGTATGTCAAAAGGAAGATGATCAGAATGTTGGAAACCAAATCACTAGTTACTTTTTGATGGTTCAGGCTCAAGGCCTAGAAGGGGTCAAGATGGTGGGTAGGAGGGTGGTGTCAGGCAGCATAGATATGAGAACTGTCTTCAGATAGCATGAATGCAATCTTGTGAAAGAGTATGAGCTTGTTAGGTAATGCTAGAAGACAGAATTTGGACCAGTGGGTTTTAAGCCCAAAATGAAGATTTTAACCATTATAGCTCTTCAAGAGTAGAATATGCTTTTTAAGTAAGAGAGGTTTAAAATGTTCAAGTAAAGATCTTATGGCTGTCGTATTTGTTTTAGCTGGAATTCAGGACTTTTGGATGGGAAGTTAGAGGATTTCTGAGGTCTCATTCAAATCTAATGTTTCATGACCTAATCAATCTTTAACTTAGAAATGTGCTCTAGAATCTGAGGAAGGAAGATTATTACCTGAGATTATTTTGGAGTTATGGTTTGGTTTTTGAAGTGGATCTTCTCCTCAAAAGAAACAGAATCCAAGGATTATTTAATCTGCGATATGTGAGGGGAGAAAAATAGTGCCATTAAGGAGGGAAAGGCACTCCCTGAGGTGTATGGAAAAAGAAACATTCAACAAATACCACGGGGATTGCACCGAGTCTGTACAGGCGTGAAGGGAATGCCAGGGAGAAGGTTGGAAACCTTCTTTCCTAGTGAGGAGAAGTTGTGATGCTATGTTTGTCTGACACTGGGCAAGGGAGCGCTTGTCTAGAGTGGGTAAAACACGCTGGGTCTTTGCCTCCCTACATCTGCGGGCCCTAGAGACAAACACACCAGAATCACAGTGTTCATGACGACTGATTGTCCTTGAAATACTGTGTTTCTATACTTCTATTCTTCTCTCTACGTGTGTTTTTGGACTCTTGCTCTTTCTCACAGACGGGAAGAAACACATTCTTTTTATAATCTCTTGTCTCACCTGGGGTGAGAGGTCCTTTGCAGACCTGGGTAGGAAAACAGATTCGTATGCTAGGAACTGGGGGTGGTACCACGTGCTGGGCAACCTGGGACCAAGAGAGGAGGGAGAGAGGTCAAAGTATTTATCCACAAAGGAATCATCCCATCCTTTGCCTCTTGACCACCAAGAAGCCCTCCAGTCACTCGGCTAAAACCATTGCACGCTCTTCACGTGCACCTGCCGCGGAATACAGGTAACCTCAGGTCCGGGTCCACCGAGGTCCCCCACCTGCACACAACTCTGGCGCTCCTCGCTTCCTCCGCCCACTCCTCGCGCAGTGCTCGCCTCTACAACTCCGGTCTCCGCCGCAGCAAACCCGAAAGCGCCGGGGTGGGCGCGCGGGTTGCGCGCGGGCCGGCGCCGGGAGCTCTGGGCATGCTCAGTCGCTCGGGCAGGGCTCCGGGCGCGAGCGGGGCTTCTTCTGCACCACATTCATCTGCTGCCAAGGGGAGCCGCCGGGCGCTCGCAAGCTCGGCGCGCGCTGCCCGCGGGAGGACCCGGCCGCCGCGCCCCCGCCGCCTCCCGGAGCCATGGCAGCGCTCGGCCACCCCGCCGCCTTCGGCCGGGCCACCCATGCCGTGGTGCGGGCACTGCCCGAGTCCCTCTGCCAGCACGCGCTGAGACGCGCCAAGGGCGACGAGGTGGATTTCGCCCGTGCCGAGCGGCAGCATCAGCTCTACGTAGGCGTGCTGGGCAGTAAGCTGGGGCTGCAGGTGGTGAAGCTGCCAGCTGACGAGAGCCTCCCCGACTGCGTGTTCGTGGAAGACGTGGCCGTGGTGTGCGAGGAGACGGCCCTCATCACCCGACCCGGGGCGCCGAGCCGGAGGAAGGAGGTAACTGCCGGCCCGGCGACGCGAGGGGCGCGGCCGGGGACGCGCACCGGGCCCTCCCCCGCCGCCCGCGCCCGAGCCCGAGCCCGAGCCCGAGTTGCGGGCGGAATTGGCCCCCGGCTAGTTCAAAACTTCTCATTTGGGGGAGAGGGTGTGTGTGAGAGAGAGAGTCAGAGAGAGAAAGAGAGAAGTTCATTGTTCACGCCTCCTGGTTGTCGGCGCAGCTTGGGTGCCTCCTAGACAACCCGACTGAGTGTGGTTGTGCGGACTCCCGCAGGTGGGTGGGGTGGGGTGGGGAATCCATCTCACAGGCATTTTTATTTGTAAAGATTAAACAGTGGTAAAGACAGTGCAACTCTGAGTGTTTCCCTGGGAGCGGGGCCAGGGAGGGTTTGCCGCTCCTGGCCGGGCGAGGACTCTGGGGGTGGGGGGTGGGGTGGGCAGCGCTGGTTGGTGACATTGAAGCCCCCAAGTCCTGCCTAGGGCTCAGAGCAGCGCGGGCCAGATGAATTAACCGGGCGTCGGTGCCCACAGATCTAGGGCGTCCCAAGTTACTTTTTAGTGGTGGCGAGTGAGTCCGGCAGAAAGGGACGAGTGTCAGGGGAGTGGTTTGTTGGTGAGCTGTGAATACGTGCTCATGAATAGACTGGGTGTGAAAAGCTGTCCTTGGTCTAGGGTGTTGGGTTTGGGTGTGTGTGTCTGTGCGTTTAATTAAAAATGGTTGACAAAGTCCATGATTTTTTACTCTCTCTGTTTTTAAACTTATAGCAATTAGAGCTTTTTGTGTTCTCAAGGGAAAGTGACTACTTTAAAATATTGCAGCTTGTGAAAATGGGTGTGATGGCTTTAAAGCCAAGGTAGGTGAGTGGGGAGAGAGAGAGTGAGAATGGATTTTAAAATGCCATCTGGCCTGGGTTCCCCTTATCACCAGGCTAAAAGCCCAGGCTCAGGACTCTCCGTTTCTATTGGCACCAAGTGGCATTGCAAAGAGCCGGTGGTTTCTTTCATATCTGGACAGTTAGGGATTTCCCCCCCCTATTTTGTCTTTATACAGTGGGCATTAGAAATGCCTCATAGAGCTTATAGTTAAAATATGCTTATTCTGCCCATGTATGGTTCTATCAACTAAGTAGTGGAGCATGTGTAGAATAAGCATATTGCTTTTATTTCTTACTGAGACAATTAATTCAGCTTTTGTTCACCCTACCTTAGCAGAAAACAAAAAGAGTAACAGGTTCTCATTCTCTTTGCTTTTTATTTCCTTTGCCACACCTTTGAGTTGTTGAGATGGCCCACTCTATTTTAAACTGATGAGCATGTAACCCCATTTAAATACTTTCTAGTGTATCCTAGGCCATATGGCACAACCGTGGTTTGTGCTTTAAAGTGTAAAAGGGATTTCAGAAACCCTTTCAACATGGTACTCCTTTGATGAGGGTTGTCCAATTTCCTGTCAAGAGACTGTCGCATGTTTAATCATCTATTTCATTTTATTCCTATAATAAAACCTTCCAAATTTTGGCCTTTTTGATTGTAAGTGGGCAGTGATCTTTCTACCCTGTCAGATTTTGAGGCATACCTTTTAATTTGGCTTCACTCTTATATCAATCTGGTGGCTCTCTGCTAGAGGGCCACATAGTGTAGTGAATAGGAACACCAGACTGCATCTAATTCTGTGACCTTGGGGAGTGTTTCTTGCCTCATCTTTCTCACCTGAAAAGTGGACATAATACCTATTTCATAAAGTTGTTGTACTAAATTTATTAATCCATCTGAAATATATAGGATAAGACATTTCATGAGTGATGGTTGTTATTATTTACTTAACAGTGGGTCATGGAAGACTTACTTCTTTTTGAGCAGTAAGAAGTCTACTATATATTAAGGTAGTTACAGTGAAATTTCCCCTTCCCATGGTGAAGGCGAATCATCTTCACCCCTTAGGATCCATCCTAATCTGCTATGTAGCACTTCCTCCCAGCTTGAGTTTCCTACAGGTGCATGTTGTCTCCCAAAAATGCCTTTGCCATTACACATGATCTGAATCAGCAGAGTTAACAGATCTTTCAGCCAGAGAGAGAAATATGGGCAGTTGTGTTGGATGGGGTTACTTCCAGAAAGCAGGGCTAAGCAGGGTAACTAACACTCTTTGAAATCTCTCACAATACCAGTTCACTGGCTTAGTTGTTGAGTGAGTAAATGAATGAATGAAATGCTAACTAGCTAATATTAACAAGCTGATAATAATTACTTCAAGGTCCTCTTTGGACTGTTGTATATACTTTTCATGTGACACCTGCCTCCCTAACTGAAATTCCACAACAGCGAAGGCATTATCTTAAGATTATTGCCACTGATCTCCTTGCCTTCTGTCTCCTTAGTCTCCATTCCATTCTCCATGCTGTGGAGTCCAAGTCTCTAAGCTGGTCTTTCTAAAACTCAGATCTGATCCTGTCCCTGCTCTGGTGAAACTTCTTGAAGAACCTCCATTAAGCTTGATAAACCCATCGAGCTGGACTTTGCTTGCCTTTCCAGCTTCAGTTGCATCTCTGACTCTACCCTGGGTGCCTCCCAACCCTTTGGCTCAAGCCAGGCTTTTTCACTAAAGCTCACTGTGCTATTCTTTTCTAGGCATATATTTCTCCTTTGTATGGGACATTCTTCCTCTTTCTTCTTCTCCATTTTACCTACCTGTTCTATTCATGCATCATTTCCCAGCTTACTGTTATCATTAATATTATTAGCTAATCTCTATTGGGTGCTTGCCATTTGCAAAACATAGCGTCAGAGGGCGCCTGGGTGGCTCAGTCGTTAAGCGTCTGCCTTAGGCTCAGGTTATGATCCCAGGGTCCTGGGATCGAGCCCCACATCAGGCTACCTGCTCAGCGGGAAGTCTGCTTCTCCCTCTCCCACTCCCCCTGCTTGTGTTCCCTCTCTTGCTGTGTCTCTCTCTGTCAAATAAATAAATAAAATCTTTAAAAACAACAACAACATAGTGTCAGATTTATGACATGGATTTCATTGAATACCCACATCAACTCTTCAAGCTCAGTACTATCATTATTCTTATTTTAAAGTTGATGGAACTGGGGCGCCTGGGTGGCTCAGTTGGTTAAGCGACTGCCTTCGGCTCAGGTCATGATCCTGGAGTCCCGGGATCGAGTCCCGTGTCGGGCTCTCTGCTCAGCAGGGAGTCTGCTTCTCCCTCTGACCCTCCTCCCTCTCATGCTCTCTGTCTCTCATTCTCTCTCTCACAAATAAATAAAATCTTAAAAAAAAAAAGAAAAAAAAAAAAAGTTGATGGAACTAAGGCTTAGAGAGATTAAATACCTTGGCCAAGGTTATAGAGTGGAACCAGTGGAACCAGGACTTGAACTCAGGTTTGTAGAACTCTAAATCTCTAGTCCCAATCACTGTGATACTAAACAACCAAGCATGGGATTGGTCCTCCTTTTATGAGCACTTGTAACTCTCTGTACTTCCTTCCATGATATCTTTCATACCATATGATAATGGCCTGTTTTACCTTTTTGTATGCCCCCACTATTATGAAAACTGTCAGGACAAGGATCACATCTGCATTTCTTAACATTTTATTCCCAGGACCTTGCACACAAGAATCATGCAGCAAATGTTTTGTTGAACAAACGTGTCCATGACCTTAGATCAACCTTAGTTTTCCCTGCTTATGAAATATTTGGTGTTTTGCAGGCATTCTCAATAGATTCCCAAAAGTTTCATTACAAGTGCAGGTGATTTATAACTGTTTTGTTTTTCCTCTTCCTCTCCTTTTACTTGTCTCTTGTTATTTTGCTTGTTTTTATAAAAATCCTGAAAAATTCCTTTATCAAAACATCATGTTATATTTAATGATTTTTCTTCCTTGGACGAAAGGACTGAGAACTGAACTCAAGAAAGTAACCCTTCTGTGAAAGCCACAATGGGGCCTCCCGAGATTAATAAAACACAGGTGCTGTCTGCAGGAAGCTTAAGTTTTAGTGAAGAAAACCGTGTGTACAGAGTCAGCAAATAATGTTGTCTCATAACTCTGTGTCTTCACGAATAGGAATATTTTAATGTTTAATACTTTAAAGACAAATTAGCTTTGAGAACCAGTCATATTTTAAATGAAGTAAGCTTAATTTTAGAAGAAAAAAAAGTCAACTTATAAATGTCAACATCCTGTAAACAAATATCTAAGAGCTAAAGTAAGACAAGTGACAGAGTGTGAGGATTGGGTTTTAAAAAAATTAAAATTTTTGGATAGGTTATACATTTCTGCAGTACCATATTCAAAAGGTACAAGAGGATAGATAGGCAATGAAGAGGCAACTACTAAAACCATTTTCCTGATTTTCCTTCCAGAAGGTTTTTAGTACCTAATAAATGATTAACTGTTGAAGGTTACTCAAGCAAAATTGTGAAGTATATCCTGTGTCCTTTTGCCCCTCTTTCAGAGTCATTTTATCCTTTCCCAGGTACCAAGGATTAGTATATGGGATATTCTCTCTGGGAGAAAAAACACACATACTCATTCTCACAAGGTGATAATGGCCTTAATTATCCTTTCCTGGACCATTTGTATTTTTAGGGACCTCTTGAGGAAGAAGGCAATGCATAGCACACGGTAACAATTCTGAAAAGTGGAATTGGACATTGGGTAGGGACATGGAGGCATAAATGGAAGGCATGAGCAATACATATTTAGATAGAAATTCCCCTTTTGTTAGGGCACTTAACTATTTGAAGCTACATATTTTGGCCCTGGGTTTGTTCTTTGGTTAGGCTAAAAGCATAACCCTGTTGATCCCAGAGGCAAGGTGAGCATAAAGACCATGTCTAATGACTAGCTAGCATGTGCCAAGTTATGTGTGTGTGTGAATTGCAAAAGATGGTATCATTATCAGCTCTATTTAAAAGAAGGAAGCTGAAGTTCAGGTAACCAGAGTTAAGCTGTCCAATGACACACAGCTAATAAGTGACAGAACTGAGGTTTTCATGAAAACGTGAAGGTCATTTTTCCCTGACGTGCTTGTAGCCAGTTGCGGTTAATCATAACAGAACATTAAATCAATACAAAATAACTACCCGAATCCTTTTTTATACAGCTAACAATATGCAAATCTCAGTTGGATATTAACAAAGTGAATGTTTTACTTCCCTCCTCTCATAAATGAGAGTAGATTGTTTTCATTTTAGTTAAATAATAATAATCTGATCATTTATATGAAACCCCAGAATTGTGTAGGCACAATTTGTACAGAATTGTATCTTATTTACCAGCAAACTGGATGATTGCTTTTTAAAATGCATACATTTCCTCAAACTTCTTTTTAACGTCAGGTGAGAAAACTGCCCTAAGCCATAATTAGAATTACTCTTACTCTCACAAAGATGGAAAGTAAATGTGCTGGAGGCTCTTTACGTGGCAGTGGATTAACGGCTCTTGATAAATCGTCACCTCCAACTGGTTAGAACAACTGCTCCCTTTCAGGATGTTTCTTTTTTACTCTACTTGGCCTTGGCAAAAAATGTTTGGAAATTGATGTGTCTTGGAAACTGGAGTGCATCTATTATATAATGCGATCTATTCCCATGCAGTTGATCTTGAAAGACTTGAAAATAAAGAACATAATGATGAGTAGGGAGTGACTTCTATTAGATAATATTAGCTGAAAATGAGCTTTCTGCAGAGATTCTTAGGATCATTAGAGATCATTATAAGACTAAGAAGGCAGAGATAGATTCCTTATAATTCAGATATGCTGGAAAATTGCTTTTGCATGTATTTAAATTCTTGTTGAGCTCAGATTTCTTCAAAATTAGTTTTATTATAGTAATGGTAGTTATCCATCCATTAATATAAACCTCAAAACAGAAAAGTCTACTTAAGACTTTTGAACAAACAGATTTACCTTGTATTGTTTTTGAATCATACATAAATTATTCATGGCCTCTTATGAATCTCAGTATGAATTTGGAGATGCTGGTTATTGTTTGTTTTATGGGCATTTGCTATTAAAATCTGTAACCACTTGAGAAAGCCTCATTTTCTAACTAGAGACTTGGACACATCGTAGAGTTCATTCCCCTCTCAAGGGGTATCACAATTAAAGGTAAAATAACTGAAATTTTAATGAAAGAAAAGTTTCATTCGTATCTTATACAGAACACAGTGTGTTGTTCATCCCAGATAGTCAATAAATATTTATTTACCAAAGCTAAATCCCCGATGTTCCATCAAAATGCTCCTCTGACCTTTGAAGTTAGCTTGTACTGCTTTCCCTAAACTGGTATTAGGTATTAAATCTGTTAGTGTTCTCAGGCTCATTTTATAAGCAGGCACTTTTCATCCAAATGGACAAGCAAAAGTAATCTCAAACAACAAATCCCATTTAAAAATGTGTGCCTGTGATGCCATCCTAGTTCCCTTCCTCATTGTCAAACAATTTAATAATGTACATTGTCTTCCTGAAGCTGAGTGCTAAAGGAGCAGTAACATCACACGGAGAGAATAAATAACCAGACTTTAGACTCCTGTTTCTAAATGTTTAGGTCATCCAAGCAAGTATGATCAGAGAAAACAGCACAGCAGAGTACAAAGATGAAAGTACACATTATTACAGGGTTGGTTTAATTTTGCCCAACAAATCAATGTGAACAAACCTGACTTAGTTTTTGTTAGCAAGTTAAAGAGAATACAACTTTTAAGCTGCTTTTGCAACTGGATGGGCTTATAGGGTTAAATTGTCATTACTGTGAAGATGAATACATCAACATTTTGCCCTTTTTGAATATGTGTAAGTAAATGAACCTTTGCCTTAATTAAAAATATTTTGCCTTGATTTCTTTGTTCTTGTTTTAAGAAACATTAAAGTTTTCTAATTTGCTTATGGGACTAATTATGAGTGCCATGATTACATTAAAAATGACTGTTCTTTAGAAGATAAAAGAATAATAATTGTATCACTCCTATATGTTTGTGCATTCAGCAACTGTCTACGACATACCAGACCCAGTGTTTGGTGCTACGGAGACATAGCTGAATTAGATAACACTGCTACCCTCAGGATCTCACAATTCACTAGGAAGGCAGACTGGTGGCAGATGCTTGCAAACAAAGGGGCCAGGTTTCATGACGGGGTTCTGTCTAGTGCTATGGAAGATCCAGGAGGTGTGTCTGAACCACATCAGGACTTCTCAGAAGAAGAGAATATTGAGCTAGAGGTAACCAGGAAAGGAAGAAAGGCAGCCTTCCACAGACAGCACTATGAAATAGGATGAGGGTGATAGTCCAGTAAAAGTAATTTCATTAACGTTGAAAAGGATGCAGAATTAAAAAAAAGCCTGCCTATGCCCCCTCAGAGCTCTGAGATTTTGGTTCCCTAGTTCCAGGTTCACCAAGAGAACTACATCCTTAACCGTATTTCCTGTTTGGGGCCTAAAGTAATTTGACTCCCTATCACACCCTATTCCTAATTGTCCACTCTAAGTCTGAGACTTATTTCTTGAGGTTGCTAGAATGCCATTTGGCAGGGGCAGTAATTTTTCTTCTTTGACCCCAAATTTGCCACATTAGGATGTATCAGGTAAACCTGGCATCCCATAATATATAGTTATATATAACATTATCCATGTCAATGGCAAGTAAGAGAAAACAATTTCCTCTTTGCTGTTGAAATGTGTGTTTATTCACAGATCTTTCCATCTTGGCAGTAGACATTAGTGAATCTCACACTAATATAAATCAAGTGTAGCCTAAAGTAAGCGTACATCTGTACTCATGGGTTAAATTTTGTACATGCTGCGAAAAGCAACATGGTAGGGGTATAACACTATTCTAGAGGTCAGGGGACACTGGTTTTGATTTTTTGCAGTGATATGAATATCTAATATTCTTTCCAGCTTGGAGATGCTGTGCTTTCTTTCTGGATCTCAGGTCATGTTGGGATGGGACATGGAGGGTGGGGGAAAAAAGGGTAAGGAGATGTGGAAAAAATGATGGGGCAATGATGATAACTTACATTTGTGAGATGGGATTAGGGCTTGATGAATAAAAAAGACTGGATTTTATTCAATTTGAAACATTATGCTTGTCCTACTTAACTAACCAATCATATGAGCTCATGCCTCGCTAATGATAATCCATTATGAGATAAAGCTGAATTTCCTAACTTGATTTCAAAAGCTCAGCTTACTCAACCATTTATAGCATATTTAAGTAATTTTTTTTTTTTAGAAAACTTAGATAAAAGCCATTGGAAGAGTATAACATCCCTAGACCCACATACTGTCTATCATCACATGACTTTCATCAGTGTTTGCCAGTTGATGTCTCTGTGGTAAATGTGAATCAATGGCTTGAAGAAATGGAGAGCAAGTGAATGTGAAGTATATACTGGAAGTTGTGTTTTTGTTAGGACTGAAAGTCTTGACTTGCCCATGGCAGTTCTTTCTTATAAGCCCTCCATACGTATGTGTTGATTTCCATTCCTGGTGCTAAAATTTGAGTTTTGTTTTCAAAATTTTGACTTTTGTCTTCCAACACTGCATAGTTATTTTTCTGAATAGAGAAAAAAAAAAGGATACCCACTTAAATGTAGCCTTTCTATAGTTAGCTAGGTACAATTTAAGATTGTTAACAGTAAGATATTGATGTAATTATTTTTAAAGTTTGGAAATAGGCTTGTGGCAAACCTAGACATTTTTTGTCTGAAATTATTCAAAGAGCTGAAATTAGCTAATTTAATGCTCTTGGTACAGTTAAAAGATAGTAATGGAAGAAAAACACATCCATTTTATTCTCTTAATTATTATTATTTTGGGGGTCATAGGGAACCATCATTTTACAAAGAAAGAATAATATCACTACGGTTTGGCTTTGGGTCGTATTTTAGGTCACTTTGATACAAACATGTTTTCCAATTCCAGAGTTTTATATGGAGAAATTTAAATCTGGTGCTTTATTTTGAGGTACTCAAACCATTTTGCTCTTGCTTTTGGTATTCTTCTAACTTTCTTTAGGCCCTCTTAGTCCTTCATCAGGGGCTCAGGTTTTCCACCTCCCCTTTCTGCAAAAAATACAGTGTTAGGAGACAGAGAGACCCTAGTCGCAAAGGGTAGTGATTTCTTCATTTTCATGTTATTCTCAAACTAAACATCTCTGAAGCTTTAGGCCTCCCCTAGTCTCCAGGCTTTCCCAGGCCACCCCAAATATGTGAGTAGTTTAACAATGAATAGAGCACAGCTTCAAGACAAGGCTTTTTGGGGGCACCTGGGTGGCTCAGTCATTAAGCGTCTGCCTTCGGCTCAGGTCATGATCCCAGGGTCCTGGGATCGAGCCCTGCATCGGGCTCCCTGCTCCGCGGGAAGCTTGCTTCTCCCTCTCCCACTCCCCCTGCTTGTGTTCCCTCTCTTGCTGTGTCTCTGTCAAATAAATAAATAAAATCTTTAAAAATAAAAAAAGACAAGGCTTTTTGTACAGTTGTGTGTGTGCGTGTTTTCAAACTGCTGCCCTCCACCTACCAGAGAGGGGTCATGCAATCAATTTAGCGGGTCATGACGAGCCCTTTTATTTTTAATGTAACAGAATCAGTAGAAAATGTCAGAGTGAACTGCACCATGGTAAGAAAAATATAGTGTCATGAGACTTTTTTCACTTATATACATTTGTGTTTCTATGTATACTAATTACGTATATAAAATATGTTTCTTACTATAGTCACTGCCAAAAAAAAAAAGTGTGAAAACCCATTGTATCTCCTTTCAACTGGATTGTACCTCTCAGCTTCTTTATGAAAATTCTGGAGGAGCATGCCTGTTGTCCAGTTGGGATCTGGGAATCCTGGCCAAAGTCCTAAGCGTTTCTCTATGTATATCAAGTCATGCTTGATTTCCATTTGCCTAGGTTGGAATTGGAACCTTCTGGCTATTTGGAACCCTGTCCATCGGGGGCAGGGAGCGAAACTTAATTGAGGAACATGAGGAGGAGAAAGACTGTCAAATCCACCATTTGCTAGAATTTGATTCTACCTTTCCTTTGGTGATGTTCTAAACCAATTGAGGGAAAGTTACATTGATTCAGACAGGCAAGCATAGTTTCCATTTGAACTGGCATCTTTTTCATTTTTTTGCAAGTAGATTCTGTGGTGGCAGTACAGAAATGAACCACTGACAAATTGCATCCAGAGGGGTTGAATCCTACATTTTCCTACCAGCAGCTTCCAGACGGAAGCTAAGATCTGCAATGACCCCAGGAAGCCTCAGTGTCCAATGTTAGGATTTCCGTCGCATTTGGGGATGGAAACTCAGAACACTTTTTTTCTTCAAAGAACCCCAGAATGTGTCAAAACACAGAATGTCCTAAAACATAATTAAAATGTTCATGTCATTCTCAGACCACTGCCTAAAGGCCTAGAAGGGACCTTGAAAATCACTGGTTTCACCATTTTTCCTTCACACTCTGCAACACTAAATAGGTGTAACTCCAGCCTTTACAGAAGAATGCCCAAAGGAAATTTAATTTTCTTCCCAAGTAACCCATTCCAGCAATATTTGTTAGTGTTAGTGCTCACTAAGTATGAGTCATTTGAACTAACATGTAGGTTGGGGTTCATTCTGACAGTGTATTTGACTGGTTAGTAACAAGTTAGTCTCTGATTACAGGGAAACAGAGCATCCAATTTTCAGTGGTAACCCCCCTTTACACAGCTGAGCAACCTAGTACTAAGAGTGGAGTGTACTGTCACACCTGCTCTTTTGTCCCCCTCTAAAGGAGTGCTTTGAAGATTTTGGTAAGGGAATAATTAATAGAGGCAAACAGTGTGGCTGTGACTGGAGAAATTGTGTGTTTGTAGGAAAGGGGCTTGGAATTGTGTATCTTGGAGCTATGTTACATGAGAAAAAAATGGGTAATGCATTTGTCATGTCCATGACAGCATTTTTCTTTGTGAGCACTGAACCAGATAACTGAAGCCTCTGAGTGGTTTGCAAGAAAACTAAGGACACATATTGCTTCTAAACTAGTCCCCAGAGAGAAGCTTCTTGGTGAGGGGGAGAAGGAATAGGGATTTAGGTTAGAACATTTTTTTGAAAGTAAGTGCAGAAAAACATACAAGATATAGCCCACTGGCCTTAACATGGCTGAGGGCTCAATTATGATTCGATTCACGCTCCCTGAAACACTCGCCTGCCCTGAGGTCAGCCTAATGCCTGGAAATTCTGCAAATGTAACAGCTACTGTCCCTTGGACTGTTTTAAACACACACACACACAGAGTTTAGATACATTCAGCATCAAGTTTGGATAAAATCAGTTTTTTAACAATGTCTTCCTTGTGAATAATGCTTGGTAGTAATGCAGATCATCAAAACTAATTAGAGGGATTCTTGAATTACATTATTTTGGTGAACCACTAGCCAGGAGAAATATTTTTTTTTAATGAATTCTGCTTTTTCACTGGGCTCTTTCAGCCTGTAATCACTTCCATGTCACCCTTCCTTCCTCTTGATTTCACCCTGTTTTGGAGCTGTCAATGGAGGAGAAAGGGTATATACAGTTCCTGGAGCTTTCTTACCCTTCTTTATGTTCTTCCTGCTGAGGAGTTCCCGTAATACCATGAATTTTTCCTCATATTCTGGTCTGGATAGTGATTTTCAGATTACAAGTTTCAACTCATAAGTAGATCATAAAGTCCACCTAGTGGGTCACTCTAATTTTTGTTTGCTTTCTTGTAAATGAAGTAGAATTGAAAATATCTGAGCGCCTGCATTACCCATAAGATAGCCAAGTCATTTATATCCATGCACACATATACATGTTCCTTCTGTGTTGTGAATTGTGATGTAAGGTGTATTTCTTGCTGTGGGTCATTGTCATTGAAATCTACTTACCTAGGAAACCAAGATAAAACTTAAACTAAGTACTAACATTAGCTTTTATTGATAGTCTTTGCTGTTTGCGGAAACAATAGAATTTTGACATGTGTCAAAGGCACTGACTTTCATTGAGCAAATGAGACAGTTTGTCTCATTTTATTATCTAGTAGGAAGGTAGAGCCACTTGTCTAAATGCACCAAAATGCAGGAGATGGAAAGGAAGAGAAGAAAAGCAGTGTAGGTGGTAGGTTTGGGGTTCTTCTCAGTAAGTAGGCATTTTCAAATATCAAGGACTCCCTCACATAAATGCTGTAGAGTATTTGCATACACTTAGACATGGTATCTTCATTTGTAAACCAAATTATAATGATATGTTATGATAGGCCAGGATGACAGGTATTCAGAATGCACACCTGTTATTAAAAGGGCCACATTAGATCCTGATACATTTTTATGTTTTGTTGACCCCAGCCTCATTTCCACTGATTCTGCTTTCCCCTGCTCCCCACTCATCTGCCCACCTGCATCTTCAGCTTGCCCCACTCCCTAAATCTGTCATCACTTGAAGTGCCAGATTATCTCAGGTGCCTCAATCATTGTCATTCCTAGCACGCATAGCTCTCACACAAAGTCTGGTACCTAGAGACACATACTTTTAAACTGCCTCAGGAGGCAGACCAATTCCTGTGACATTCCTTGAGCTGGGCTTTCTCTTCCTTTCCATTGCCTTCAGGAGTGGAAAAGGACAACTATGAATTCAAATTATGGTTCCACTGCTTATTAGCTGTGTAGCCTTGAGCAAGTTGAGCTTCAGTTTCATCATCTCTAAAAACTGGGGTGGTTTTGACCATCTATAACTTTGCTATGTGCCTAGATGCATTAACATGTTAAAATGCCTAGTAGTACTGTGCACAGAGTAGCTCTTCTGTCAGTGATCAATCCCTCCTATTCTGTTGTTATCTGCTTTTTGTATTTCTAGAGAGCAGTCATTCAAGCCCTTAAGGTTGAGACTGCTTTTCTCTTGCTGCTTCTCACCCTGGAAACTAAAGATCTCCATCCCTTCTGCTTTGGGCTTGCTGCCTATAGCCTGCCCAGACATTAAGACTATAGCCTGCCCAGACATTAAGACTTTGCCTAGGAATTGGGATCTGTGGCTCTTGAATTTGCACTCCTCCTGAAACATACCAGGAGGTTGGGTAGACCATTAGAACATCTGCTTGAGCCTCAGTGGGTACCTGGGCCAGTCCCCCAGCACTTGTGTGTGTTCCTGTACAAGCAGGTCTTGTGGGGGCACTGGCTTTCTCCACCTCACTTTTTTAGGAGTAAGTCATCCTCAAATGAATCAAAAGATACTATTCTTTCTATAATTCTTTTTCATTCTCTGATCTTCTGAGTAATGAATACTTAGAGAATCCTCCCTTTAAATTTACCATTTGATCTTGAACCAGTCATTTATGACTGTTTAGATTTGAATTCATGTTTCTAATATCTTTATATATTTAATATGTTTTCAAATTTTAAGAACTTTAAATTTTTTATTTTATTTAATTTTTTCTTTATTACGATTTTTTATTGAAGTATAGTTAACATACAATATTATATTAGTTTTAGGTAATGCAACATAATGAATCAACAAATTCTATCCATTATACAGTGCTCACCACAATAAGTGTAGTCATGATACAACATTATTACAATATTATTATTTTTATTTTAATATAGTTGTACACAATATTACACTAGTGTCAGGTATAAAACATAGTGATTCAACAAGTCTATATGTTATGCTATGCTCACCACAAGTATAGCACCCATCTGTCACCATATAGTGTTGTGATTTTATTGACTATATTCCCTATACTGTACCTTTTATCCCCATGACTTATGCATTCCATGAGTGGAAGCCTGTATCTCCCACTCCCTTTTACCCATTTTGCCTATCTCTCTCTACTCTCCCCCTTCTGGCAACCATCAGTTTGTTCTCTGTATTTATGGTCTCTTTCTGCTTTGGGTTTTTTTTTATTATTATTATTTGTTTTGGTTTTTTAGATGCCACGTGTAAGTGAAATAATGTGGTATTTGTCTTTGTCTGACTTATTTCACTTAGCATAATACCCTCTAGGACGATCTGTGTTCTCATAAATGGCAAGATCTTATTCTTTTTTATGGCAGACTAATACTCCATTATATATGTGTGTGTGTATGTGTACATATATACATGTATACATACACGCACCACATCTTTTTTATCCATATATTGATGGACACTTGGGTTGCTTCTATGTCTTGGCTGTTGTAAACCTGCAATAAACATAGGAGTGCATATGTTTGAATTATCATTTTCATTCTCTTTGGGTAAATAGCCAGTAGTGGAATTTCTGGATTATATGCTAATTCTATTTTTAATTTTTTGAGGAACCTCCATACTACTTTTCACAGTGGCTGCACCAATTTACATTCCTACTAACTATGCAACAAGGGTTCCTTTTTCTCCACATCCCTGCCAATACTTGTTATTTTTTTACCTTTTTTCAACTACCATTCTGACAAGTATAAGGCAATATCTCATTGTGGTTTTGATATGCATTTCCCTGATTAGTGATGTTGAGCATCTTTTCATGTATCTGTTGGCCATCTATATGTCTTCTTTGGAAAAATGTCTGTTTGGGTCCTCTGCCCATTTTTTTTTTAATCAGATTATTTGTTTTTATGGTATTGATTTGTATAAGTTCTTTATATTTTGGATATTAATTCCTTATCAGATATATCATTTGCAAATATCTTTTCCCATTCAGTAGGTTCCTTTTTTGTTGTTGTTGATGGTTTCCTTTGCTATACAAAACCTTTTATTTTGGTGTAGCTGCAATAATTTATTTTTGCTTTTTTTCCCCTTACCTCAGGAGACATATCTATAAAAATGTTAAGGCTGATGTTAAAGAAATTACTGCCTATGTTTTCTTCTAGGAGTGTTATGTTTCAGGTCTTGCATTTAGGTCTTTAATCCATATTGAATTTGGTTTTGTGTATGGTGTAAGAAAGTGGTCCAGTTTTATTATTTTGCAGGTAGCTGTCCAGTTTTTCCAGCAGCATTTGTTGAAGAGACTGTCTTTTCACCATTGAATTTTCTTGCCTCTTTTGTCATAGATTAATTGACCATACAATCATAGGTTTATTTCTGGGCTCTGTATTCTGTTCCTTTGTGTATATGTCTATTTTTGTGCCAGTGTTTTGAATACTATAGCTTTGTATTAGATCTTGAAATCTGGGATTGTGATACCTGCAGCTTTGTTCTTCTTTCTCAAGATTGCCTTGGCTATTTGGCCACTTTTGTGGTCCATGCAAATTTTAGGATTATTTATTCTAGTTCTGTTAAAAATGCTGTTAGTGTTTTGAGAGGGATTTCATTGAGTCAGTAGACTGCTTTGGGTAGCATGGCCATTTTAACTGTATTAATTCTTCCAATCCATGAGCATGGAATATCTTTCCATTTGTTTGTGTCATCTGCAATCTCTTTCCTCAGTGTTTTATAGTTTTCAGAGTATAGGTCTTTCACCTCCTTGGTTAAGTTTATTCCTAGATATTTTACTTTTTTCGATACCATTGTAAATGGAATTGTTTTCTTAATTTCTCTTTCTGCTATTTTGTTGTTAGTGTATAGAAATGCAACAAATTTCTGTGTGTTAATTTTGTCTCCTGCAACTTTACTCAATTCATGTATTACTTCTGATAGTTTTTTCATGGAGTCTTTAGGGTTTTCTATGTGTATTATCATGTCAGCTGCAAACAGTGATAGTTTAAATTCTTCCTTACCAATTTGGATGCCTTTTATTTCTTGTCTGATTGCTGAGGCTAGGACTTCCAGTACTTCTAGTACTATGGTGAGAGTGGACATCTTTGTCTTGTTCCTGATCTTGGAAGAAAAGCTCTCAGTTTTTCACCATTGAGCATGATGTTATCTGTGGGTTTTTTGTATATGGCCTTAATTATATTGAGGTGTGTTTCCTCTAAATCCACCACTTTTTTTGAGAGTTTTTATCATGAAGGGATGTTGAATTTTGTCAAGTGCTTTATCTGCATCTATTGAGATGATCATGTGATCATTATTCCTCATTTTGTGGATGTGATGTACTATGTTGATTGACTTGCAAATATTAAACCATCCTTGCATCCCTGGAATAACACCCATTTGATCATGGTGAATGATTTTTTTAATGTATTGTTGAGTGTGGTTTCTTAATATTTTCTTGAGGATTTTTACATCCATGTTCTTTAGGGATATTGGCCTGTAGTTTTCTTTTTGTGTAGCATCTTCATCTGGTTTTGGTATCAGGGTAATGCTGGCCTCATAGAATATATTTAGCAGCTTTCCTTCCTCTTCCATTTTTTGGAATAATTAGAGGAAAACTGGTATTAACTCTTCTTTAGATGTTTGGTAAAATTCACTTGTGAATCCATCGGGTCCTGGACTTCTGTTTGTTGGGAGTTTTTTTATTACCAGTTTAATTGTTGTACTAGTAATTGATATGTTCATATTTTCTATTTCTTTCTGATTCAGTTTTAGAAGAGTGTATGTTTCTAGAGATTTATGCATTTCTGCTAGGTTGTCTAATTTAATGGTATATAATTTTTTGTAATAGTCTCTTACAATCTTTTGTATTTCTGTGTTATCAATTATTACTTCTCCTCTCCCGTTTTTATTTTATTTATTTGAGTCCTCTCTTTTTTTCTTTAAGAATTAACTTTAAAAATTCTTCTTACATTGCAAGGTAAAATTACACCTGGAATTGAGTCTTAGTTTCACTTTTCAGTTATATCATAGTGGGCATTTCACAAGGTTTGGTTTCCAGTAAAATATCTTTCTTCCTTATTCCCAAGGATGCTGAAGATCAAAGTGTTCTGAGTACTGTGATGCCTTATACAAATGTGATTACACTGTAACATTGTTATGGTAAATGATGGATTGTACATAATGGTAATAGCAACTTTAATATTTGTGGATTAGAGATGATGGGCTTTTCTTGAAGATGTCTTTGACTGATGAGATCTGACCAGTGCCACTTGCACTGTGGCCACTAAGCCCTGACGACCCTTTGGGAGGAGCCCTGATAGAGGTTGCTGTTGAAGCTTCAGTCACCTCTACAGACCCAGATCTACTACTTATTAGCAAGATGAACTTGGGCAAATAAACTTTGGGTACAGTTTTGTCATTCTGTAAGAAAAGATAGCATGACTTTTATTCATGTAATTATTCTTGAGTGCCTGCTGTATGTAAAACTGATAAAGTAAACAAATATGATGGCTGCCCTGATGGAATCTAACTGGGGAGACAAACATAAAATAATCACAAATATATGCATATTTAAAAATAGTAAGTGCTGCAAGGGAAAAAGATGATTTACTTCATAAGGTTGTAAAAATAAGAGACCTTTGTTGGAAAGGGCCCTGAGTATCAGTTTTTAGGTAGACCTCTTATTAAAAAGTAGGAAGTAGTACTGTATGGTGACTAACATAACATAATAAATTAAAAATAAAAAGGCAAGAAAAAAAAAGTAGGCAGTAAATGTTCATTGATCAAATGATAGATAACTGGGGCGCCTGGGTGGCTCAGTTGGTTAAGCGACTGCCTTCGGCTCAGGTCATGATCCTGGAGTCCCAGGATCAAGTCCCGCATCGGGCTCCCTGCTCGGCAGGGAGTCTGCTTCTCCCTCTGACCCTCCCCCCTCTCATGCTCTCTCTATCTCATTCTCTCTCGAATAAATAAAATCTTTAAAAAAAAAATGATAGATAACTGGTCTAATATGATGTTACCAGAGAAACTCCCCCAGGCAGTAAAGAGGTAGGTTGGCATTGAGGGGGACCCGGACTAGGAAGTCCTAAAATCTTTACTTAAAAGCAGTGTAGCTCAGGGCTGGCAGGTGATTGCTGTGGGCTTCAGGATTCCCGTCTGTAAACTAGGGATAATGCTGCTCTTGGTCAACCTCTGTTGTGTTGAGGTTTAAATGAAAAAAATGAATGTGAATCAGGGTTGTAGGTATTACTAGTGGCTACCTGTGAACTCTAAACTCAGCACCTATAGGAAATGGACCACAGCCTTCCCTGCCACAACATCACAATACCTAGGGATGGGTCCCCAGTCCTGCAGTCCTCTATAGAAGTCTTAGAACCAGCTCTTGCAGTACCCCGGCCTATCTCAGTTGGTTGTCAGACCTTTGATAGCAGGACCTATAGCAGTGGCACTGAGTGTGGCTAACTTTTTGCCGCATGTTAAAGGATTAGCTATTTTATGGGACTTCTGGGGAGAGCCCTTTAGTTAGATCCAGGAGACCAATTATATCAATATGCACCCTATAAAAGAGTTTAGGAGCTAGGTATGCTTCAAGAGCACATGTGACTACCACTTATTTTGTACTATGTTTGCTGCTTTGTTTACCCTACTTCATCTCAGCCATATAGCTCCCCCACCCATTTTACAAATGGGGAAACTGAGGAGAGTTTACATGACTTGTCTAAGGTTAAGTAGTTATTAAGTAGTAGGACTGAGATGGACAGCCTGGTCTTTCTGACTCCAAGACCTGGGCGTTTAGCCACTAAACCACAGAAAAGGCACAAACAGCCATGCCAACCATTAGGGAATTTGGGTTAGCAAGACCCTATTGAAGCAAACACCAAAGTCACAGGCTTGATGCCCCCAAAGGGCAGCTGTCTAATACATTAACGAGGACATTGAGAAGACAAAGGCTTCTCTTGCTGAAGACATGGTTTCAACTCAGCAGCTACCCATCTCTCTACCCCTCATCCCTAAGATTAGCCCAAAAACCTTCCATAAAAAGGAGAATCACAGAGAAGCTGGCAAGCATCTCCAGCCATGCATTTAGTCTGAGCTTGGTATTTGTTGGCAGGGTTCCTTGCCAATTAGTTAAGCAACCCATGGAGAACCTTGACCTTAACTTATAAACACAGAAGGGCATGCTGAGTAAGAGTCCGAACAGGAATCCTAGAATGGCTCCAGCTCAAGGAAGGAAACTCCCCTGGCTCTCTGGAGTAAAAAACAAGGGTTAATTCCGTCCATACACCCACACTAACTCTTGCTCAGTCTTCCCGGAGCCAAATCAAAGGAAAAATTATGTGAGTAATACATGAAAGAAATAAATTGTCACTATTTTCGACATAGATGTTACCCTAACTCTGTGTGTCTCATTTGGTAACACAGACCAACAGTATAAACTATAATACAAGCCATAATACAAACCATAATACTAGCAAGCTGCAAACCTAATTCCTGTACACCAGAGTTTTGCTTGAGGGAGCCGGATACACACAGAAGCATGCCTGGATCTTACTGTCTTTGTACCTTAGAGGAGGGAGGGTAGGATGACATGTCTGGCTTTAGGTTCCAGCGTCCCTTAACCCCATAACTAAGACACGTAACTTCTGTGATGGCTTGGTTATGCCATTGGCTCCTTACCCTTCCTCTCTCTTTGTATTTGGGACCAGTGTTATCCATATTCAAGAAAATGAATACATTTCCCACACTGTTGATCCTCTTAGGACAGCTCTGATTTTGTTCTTATGAATATTCTTTCTCCCTTCTGTAGAGGACTAGAGTCCTACCCCTGTACTCTAGCCCCATGGGGACTTGTCTCTGGTCTGCTCTGACTTCTGAACCCTGCAGTGTTCATCTCTCCACCACTACCACCACACCTCTTTCCTAACCCTCAACCTCACTTCCCACTTGTTTCTGCCATCACGCTTTCTGGCTATTCGTTCTGTCTACCTGCTTGGATTTCTTACCTACCTGTCCCTGTGTGCCTGAGTCTAGTTTTCAGGTTTATAGACCCCCTTCCAGGGCAACCTACCTTCTCCTGGTTAATTCTGTCCCCTACAACAAACCACAGCATAATATCGTTTATCATGTATTTATTGTATGTTAGCACTTTAAATCCATCATTCTCATCAGCTGCCTTGATCCTGTTCCGAGCTCTTGGAGCAGCCTGGCTATTAGCAGAGGAATTTAGAAGACCCCTTAGTGAGTAGGTCAATAGTCAATAGTCAGTAGTGGGTCAGCCTCATCATTTCTGCTGTTGGCCTTGTTCTGACACGACCCTTGTTCATTTCAGATGCTCAAATTATGCCCTGGTTCCATTAACTGCATTTATATCTTGATCTCCTTTGCTGATTACCTGCCTGGATCCCCATTGGAAGACCTCAAGACTGACCTCTAGTGTCCTGTATGTATGGGAGACTTCCTTAAGCTTACCACTAAACTCTCTGGTGCCATGTTGTGCCAGCCTTCTCGTATATCTGCCTGGTAAATGTCAGGCCAAACACCAGCCTGCCTTATGCTGGGATGGACCCATCAGCCTGTTCCCTTTTGCTGGAGTCGCTGATGCCACTCTCAGTTCTGACTCTTCATCTTCCTTCTGCCCACAGTTAGAACCTTCCCTGGTCACTGGCCTTGCCCTGGTGGACCATTCTGCTGATTGGACCTCAAATCCAACACATGCTCTTATGTTTTAAAGTATCTGTTAGGTTCAACCTATTAGGAAGTTTGGAGTAAAATGACTTGACTAGGGCACACCCTTAATTTTCCTTCTCCCTTCCCACCTCCTGTAGTAATTAGCTATCAATTAAATGCTATTTTTCTGTCTCAGTTTAATAAATCAGTCTGTTCTCGGAACTCTCACTAAACTGACTTTAGTACGATTTAGTAAAATGGTATTTGCTGGTAGAAAAGTAATCTTAATGTTTAATCTTTAAGCAGATTAAACTCTGATTATCTCAACTGTCAAACTGTTTTTGTAGATTTCCTGTGTTTTTTGTTGTTTTCTGTAGAAGAAAAATTATTCACATTATTGTAATTCCATATAGTGCAAAACTAGAACAAAGGAAGTGATGCAAATCCTTTAGCAGAAAGGTCATTTGAGTCATTGGAGTGTCCTGAACCATAGTGGGAACTTAGAGCCACTGTTGATGCACAGCACATTTCTTCAGATTATGACACCACTCATTTATGTAGATGTTTTTCATGTGAATACTGGCCCTGAAGGAGAGCGATAGACATTCACTTGTAAGCAAAGGTGGTGGTGTGAGGAGGAAGTGAATCCTTTGTAGAACTCTGAAATAAACCAGATCCTCAGAATGTCTCACTCTTAATAATTCCTGACATTCTTTATGTTTTAGAAAAGAGGTGATAGAATTAAAAAGCAGGATTAGCAGTGCTAAAAACATGAACTCTGATTGATGATCCAGGATAACAACTTCAAACTAATAGATCTTGATGTTCTCACAAGAAAGGATGATGCAGATTCTGGCTCCCAATCATAACTGGTTGATATTTACTGCCGAACACACACTGCACAAAGTCTCCATGACTTCCTTGGGTTAGAGAAAATGATAAATACAGGGACAGAGCTGGCTTGTTTTGATGATTGACTGTGAAGGAAGAGGGTAGTTTTGCAGAAGAGAAATCTGTCCAGTGTTTCCATTGAGGATTAGCCTGTCAAAATTCAGACAGCAAAGGCCAGTGTAACTTTTGGTTAACATTTTGCGTAACTCAGACTGACTAAACTTACAATTCCTGGTAACTCAATTTGAATGTTTGGCAAGCTTTGGAACTAGATAGGGAGCTATCAGATCTATCTCCAGGCTAAGACTAGCAATCATATTACAGGGTCAATGATTTTGCATTCTAGTCAGATTATTGTAGATTGTGGAAAAACAACAGAGACCTATCCATGTATGCTGCAAGAAAGAAAAGGAAATTGTAAGAATATACTCAAATGGAAACCAGAAAATCGTTTGGAACATGGAATCTCTCTTTTCCTCATGCTCTCTCTTTTCTCTGTGGATCTGCTTTATCTTACTCTGTTTCCGAATAACTTCGGCTTCCCTGTGGTCTAGAATTTACCTCATATCTCCTTAACTTACCATATCAATGTGACTCAGACTTCCATTTTCCCTGTTTCCAACTCCCAAATGGGGAGTCTCATGGGCCCATACTAATTTTTTGAGCCAGGCAACCAAGTCATAGGTAGTTGGCCAGCCTGTGAATAGACTGGATTTGTGTCAGGCGCCCAGTAATGGTTCATTCAGCTGTGTTTCAGAAAGACCAGTTTAGGTTTGCTTAGAGCAGCAGAGTCTGTGGACAGGACAGATTCCAGCATAGAGAGACAGGCAGCGGTTGGTGTCTCACATCTGACTAGCTACCTCCTGCTTTAAGTGAATCTGAATACTGAACTGTAGTGAAAGAAAAAAAAAAGCTCTGGGTGAGGAGACCACAGTGTGGTCTTTTTTTCCCTTAGAGTTTTGAAATTCAGTGATGATGACCTCCTTTTCTCTCCTGACGAAAGGTGGCCTATCCTATAGCCCTTCTCTCGTACCTCCAGGTGAAAACTAAGACATAAAAAGCTATTGCTGCAAGGAGAGTGGTGACTGAGAAGGAAAAGAGCAAATGAGAAGAAAGAAGAAGGAAGAAAAAGGGGGAAGAACTAGCTAGAAATGAGATCTTCACTTTGCACCCAGAAACAATACATCTCCATGATGCTAGGCCATAAACCAGATGATTGGGGGTGGTGTTGGGAGGTTTGAAGGAGATGTAGGGAGAGGGAGATTGGGTCTCTCATAGGAGGGAGTTCCACCTTGATGTCTTTGAAGTGAGATTGCCAAAGAATAGGACAAAAGGTGGACTCGAAATGGAGTTGAACCACTGAACAAGCCTGGTTTTCAGGCTTTCCCTCTTTCTGAAAGCACTTTAGTAGGGGGCACCTCGGTGGCTCAGTCCATTAAGTGTCTAGCTCAGGTCATGATTTCGGGGTCCTGGGATCAAGCCCCACTTTGGGCTCGCTGCTCAGTGGGGAGTCTGTTTCTCCCTCTCCTTCTGCCCCTCCCCCCACTCATGCTCTCTCATGCGCACTCTCTCTCTCTCTGTCAAATAAATAAATAAAATCTTTAAAAAAAATAAATCTGAAAGCACTCCAGTAGGAAAGTTCATGAGCAGTCTCTGGGGCAATAGAACTCAGCATATGTGTCTCAACTTCTAACCAGCCCCAATTAGAGATGCACCAGACAACAAGCATCTGGACATTCCAGACATCTTTACTGGGCTATAGTATTTTGGTTTGCCATTGTAACAAATGGTCAGAGTTGCAGATGACATTTAACTGTTCGGAATGATTTATTTGGCTTTAAAATGTAACCTGATCTTTTCACTAAGTACATACCCTTCAGGAAGGAGGGAGGGAAGGAAGAGGGAAGAACCCTTTTTATTCTTTTGTGCATCTTCACTTGCTTCTAACATTAACCATCTCTCCTAATTTGATGTCCTGTGGTTTGGCCTGCAAAACCACATATATCAAGCTTCCTATATATTTGGTCTTGGGCACAGCACTTACATTGCACAAATCAGTAATCTTTTACCTTTCTTTCTTTTTTTAAAGATTATTTATTTATTTATTTGAGAGGGAGAGAGAGAAAGAGAGAGTGAGCATGAGCCGGAGGAGGGGCAGAGGGAGAGGGAGAAGGAGCAGCAGACTCCCCCTGAGCAGGGAGCCCAATCTGGGCCAAAGGCAGACAGATGCTTAACCAACTGAGCCCCCCAGGTGCCCCTTCACTTTCTATCTTGATGATTAAAAAAGAGTGCCTCCTGAACTTCTGAACTCATTCTACTAAAGCTGGCTCAGATGTCCTCCTTCCTTGAAGCTTTCGCAGACTCCGTGGCCCCTGTACTTTGGCTAGCACATACACTCATGATGCTCTCCCTCACTAATCTATGAACTCTTTCCTACATCACCACTTTCTCTTTTTTTCACTTCTGAGCCTCCAGCCCTGAGCACAGTAAATGGTACACAGTAGGGGCTCAATGAATGTTCATTGCATTGAGTAGACAATGTTCTATACAGCTTAACATGTGCAGTATTCTTTGAATCTATTCTGTGGGGCCATATAATAGGTGGCAGCTTGGATGTAGTGGGAAGAACGCAGGAGTTGGAATCAAGGCACCTGTGTTTAAGCCCTTGCCTTGTTCTTTATGAATGTGTGGCTTTGGTCACAGTCTCCCTGAACTTTGGTCTTCTCATATGCAAAATAGGGATAATGATTCCTGCTGCTTAAAGCTTTTGTGAAGATGAAATTTTTAAAAATGTGAAAAATCTTTTTATTAAAGTGCTATATATAAACATATCATCAAAATCAACCTTCTGAAAATTCGGAAAATAATCCCCCTGGATATTTGATTCAAGACAGACCGTCTCCTTTCTGCTCTGTAGCAAACATGTCATAGAGTTGAAAGCTATGTTATTGTGAGGATAGTAAATATGAAACATCTGGTGTGGTGCCTAACATATAGTAGTTATTCAATGAATGGTAGCTGTCATTACTGTTTTTCACTCCTGTTATTATTAGGATAATATAGCATTTCCTCAGCTGGTTCAGAGGAAAGCAGTTGGGTGATCCAAGAAGGGTAATGAATCTTCAGTCCTCATACAGTTCTGTAACTCTCTATCCCTGAACAAGCATCTGATTTCTTGCCTTCTCTTTCCAAACTCTAATATTCATGTGTGTACTGTAGGATAACTTTGAGCTCAGAGAAGAGGAACTGTAAAAATTCAGGTGAGCATAACTATCCTCTTGAGCAGGCACTTTAATTCTCTCATTATCTGTCAGATAGCAGAACCTCTGTTGAGAATGGGGAGACTATAAAAACGTCTGCATTTATCTGCAAAGCTGATATTCTGCTTTATTTGGAAGTTGAGGAGGAGATGGAAACCTTTCAAGTACTTGATGCCATTGAGCCTTGTTAATTTGTGAAGGGGTTTTGTACTTGCCCTCTTTTTTTTTTTTAAACCATTCTTAATTTTCCAACCCTACTTTTTTGTTGGCTTCAAATGTGCTCACCAGAGTCCTGCCAGCTTTAGTTGGAAGGAATATATTTCCGAGCTTAGTTGGACATCAGTTTTTTTTGGGCCCTACCCAGACTTCTGACAGAGAAGGTAGTGTTAACGGGGTTGATGGTGTCTAGACAGTAAAATCAGAAACTGTGTAATTTATGTTGTATTACAGACATCCACTTCCCGGATTGGAAAAAGGAAACTGGTTTTTATCTAAGGAAGTTACATTAAAAACCAAAGCCCCTGGGTATTTCTGACCTATGAAAAGTTGAAGCTTGGATAGTTTTACATAACATTCTTCAGCCCCTTCAAAGACAAGAGTTATTGAGAGTATCACTGTGTAAGGCCAAAGATGAAAAAGAAACTTCCAAGTTCCAGAAGATGATTCGTAGGACTGTATAGTGATCCTTTGCTGCTCCTCACCACTGGTTGGACCCCTTTATAAGCTCACAGTGCAATTTAGGTATTGCACATCAATTTTAGAAGGATATGGGAAAGTTGGAGAAGAGAGAGGCTAATAGCCAAAGAGGATGGAGTTGTTTGGACCTGTAAAGAAAATTGCAGATTTTCAAGGATTAAAAAAAAAAATCAAACTTTGCCTTAAAGAAAAAGCATGCTCTTGATTAGAAAAAAATTATTAGATATTTAAAATACCTCAAATCCACAATATTTTGTATTTCTTTTCAGGTTACTTAATGCTCATAAAGATCAGATATCAATATTCAATACTGTCAAAAGTAATGGAAAGAAAAAATCTTAATAAGCTAGGCAAAATTTATGTGAAACTAAAGGTTTTTAAAGCCCATGATAGCTTTTGTTTTGTTTCAACCTAGATAATTATCCAGCTCTTTTTTTTTTTTTAAGATTTTATTTATTTGACAGAGAGAGACACAGCAAGAGAGGGAACACAAGCAGAGGGAGTAGGAGAGGGAGAAGCAGCCTTCCACTGAGCAGGGATCCGGATGTGGGGCTCAATTCCAGGACCCCGGGATCATGACCTGAGCTGAAGGCAGCCGCTTAACTGACTGAGTCACCCAGGTGCTCCAATTATCCAGTTCTTTAATTAAAACTCAGCAGTTTTTTATAAACTGCTCTATGTAGAGCTATGAGACATCATATCAACGGCTGTTCTCTGAACCATTTTAGAACACATGCATTTAAAATGCTGTAGTCTTATTAGTATTATGAATTAATACTAGAATTTGCTTTTCGATCATTGTTTAATATTATTTAAAATAGGAAAATTAATTATTGAACTTCATTCATTAACAAAAAATTATCTTATTATTCTTATCAGATCCTAGATTACTCCACTAGATTTAAATTTTAGTTTAATCATTTTCACCAGATTATACCAGGTCCTAATAGTCACTCAATGAGTATTAGTTGAACTGTATATTGAATTGCTTCTAAATTTTACATGGAAAGCACTTTTTAGTGTGTAGTAATTAGACAATTAAAATTTGTTTTAAAGAGCAGATAGTTTCAGAAATTATATATTAATATTAGATATTAAATATTAGATATAATAGAAAAGAGCATAATATATAATGTATTGATTGCTACATATTGATGATATGTATAATATGAAGAAATCTCTGTAGCAGCCGGAGATTGTGATAAAAGCCTTTTCCACAACATTGCAGCCCGTTGGCAGGAAGGCTTGGAGGTCATAACTGCATCAGACACTTGGGAAGCTGAAGTCACTTGTTCAAAACTTACAACTCTAGTCTGGGATGTTTAGATTGTTGGCTTCCCAGGGTGAAAGTCTACACCTTCTACAGTTTCCATGGTTTTGGCACAGTGATGAGAATATAGAGGACACAGTGGAAAATTCTCAATTAATTGGTGGAATTGTCTGTTTAGAATGCATTGATAACCAGCATCAGCTAGAACATTAATATTCCACCACTGCTAATTATGGTTGAATGTAATGATTGGAAAACTGCATAAATAATAATAATAATAGTCACCATTAATTAATGGTGATAACAGTCACCATTATGTACTTACTGTCAGTTCAATTAATCCTTCCAACAACTCTATGAATTTGATTCTGTTATCATAGTTCTCCAGATGCACAAGTTAAAGTTAAGTAACTTGACCAAGATCACAAAATTAATGAAGACTGGAGTTGTTTAGATTCAGATTTGGTCTGTCTTGAATCCAAAACCTATCCTTTTTGGGGTGCCTGGGTGGCACAGTTGGCAAAGCACCCAACTCTTTATCTCAGCTCAGGTCTTGAATCTCAGGGTGATGAGTTCAAGCCCCAAGTTGGGTTCCATGCTGGGCGTGGAGCCTACTTAAAAACAACAACAACAACAACAACAAAAAAAAACCCACCCTTTTCATTATCATCCTATTCTAGAACTTGTTACTCACCTTCTCCACTAGTTTCTCATAAGAAGTTATATTTTGGCCTACCCTTGGCTGCTCAACAGAGCTCTCTGGATATTATATGTCATACCTCAAAAGCTAAGGGCCTTTTGAAAACCTTCTGCCATCATCCCAATCCTTGTTCTGGTTATTTCATGCTGCATAACAAATTATTCCAAAACTTAGAGGCTTAAAGCAATGACAGAATTTAATTTGCTCATGAATCTGCAATTTGGGCAGAACTTAGTGGGGATAGCTTGTCGTGCTTTGCTTGGTGTCAGCTGGTGTGGCTCAAAAAATAATTATTTACAATCCTGGCAGTTCGTACTGGAAAGACTGAAATAGCTGGAGACTGCCACAGCTGATGCTCCACAGGTCTCTCTCCCCATCGCTATGTGGATTTGCTTGTGGTCTGTCCAGTATGGTGGTGTCAGAGTTGCTGGGGTTCCTATATGTTGGCTCAGGACACCTAAGAGACAGAGCCAGAGGAGAGAAAAGGAGAGAGAAAGCCAGATGGAAGCTGTATTGACTTTTATAATCAAGTCTCAGAAATCATGCAATACCACCATTTTTTAATGAGAAGCAAGCCACTAAGGCTGGCCCATAGTCAAGGGAAGGGGAATTAGATTTTACCTTTTGCTGGAGGAATGTCAAAGAATTTGTGCACTTGTTTATCATGGTACCATGAGCCTCTCTTGAGTAGGTCTACTCCTGTCTCAGCTTCAGGCAATAGGGCTATCCCTGGGCACACATGTGCAAGAAGTACAAGCTGTCAGCAACATCCATCACTCCACAGTTGTGATCTTCATCCCTTTTCAGTGTCTCTCTTTTTTTTTTCATTCTTTTTTTTATTATGTTAATCACCATACATTACATCATTAGTTTTTGATGTAGTGCTCCATGATTCATTGTTTGCATGTAACACCCAGTGCTCCATTCAATATGTGCCCTCTTTAATACCCATCACCAGGCTAACCCATCCCCCCACCCCTCTCCCCTCTAGAACCCTCAGTTTGTTTCTCAGAGTCCAAAGTTTCTCATGGTTCATCTCCCCCTCCGATTTTCCCCCCTTCATTTCTCCCTCCCTACTATCTTCTTTTTTTTTTTTTTTTAACATATAATGTATTATTTGTTTCAGAGGTACAGGTCTGTGATTCATCAGTCTTACACAATGCACAGCGCTCACCATAGCACATACCATCCCCAATGTCTATCACCCAGCCACCCCATCCCTCCCATTGTTGCCATGGCACCTGTTTTCCCAGCACCAACCATACGTGATCACTTTCTCATCATTTCTATTAATGATAGAGCATAGCTTTCCCAAGATGTGTCTGCCCAAACCTTCATTATCCACTTGAGTATACTGCGCTCTTGTGTTCTCTGAAATACTAAATCCACATGAAAGACATTATCTGGTATGGCAAATACCTGTTTGATGGCACAGAAAAGAGGTGGGTTCACCTTCCTAGGAAGAGTACGGTTGTGGTAAGGACAAAGCAGGATTTTTCTACTTTGGCTGTCTTGGTGATTTTCATGTGCTCGAAAATAAAATATAGCACCTTCGTATTTTTAAAAATCTTGCATATTTTTCTCAAGTTTATGAAAATGCACTTTTAGAAAATAAAATTTAAATACTAAAACACATCTTTGAAAGGTAATAGGGAATATTATTTTATGTGCTAGTAAAATAAATTATTATAGTTTTGTCTGGAATGTCCTCTGCCTTATTTCCCATATCTCATATTTTCATTGTGTTCTTGAAGCTAAAATAATCTGTAGGATTTACAGTGGGAAGGCCAAAGACTCTGTACCTTGTTTCTAATCATCTTATATATTGCATAGTGGTCTATAAAGGCACCAGCCAAGTACATTTTCTGATTTTAAAATATGGCACTAGATTTGGGGAGTATAGACATGACCCTTAATTCCTAATTTTGAGTTTACTTCATCATACATGAGCAGCGGGGTCTTATGCTACTTAATCTTACTTCCATAAGTAGCTGTTTCCAATCTTTGCTCTCCAGGAGGATGCAGTAACCTGCACCAGGGATCCTGGTACATTACTACAATGCCAGGTTATAAGGCGAAGTTCAGACAGTTGACTATGACAATCACTAATGCCATCTAGGGAGTGTTTACTATATGCCAATGACTTGAGAGGTTTTGTCTCAATCCTTGGAGACAGTTGTTAATATTCACATTTTACAAGCAGCAAAACCAGTGCTTCAAGAGATTAAGTAATTTGCCCAAGATTGCACACTAGTACATGGTGAAAACTTGATTCCAAACTGGGCTTTTTTTTTTTTTAAGATTTTATTTATTTATTTATTTGAGAGAGAGAGAGAGCTGGAGGGAGAGGGAAAAAGACTCTTAAGCAGAGGGGTGCCTGGGTGGCTCAGTCAGTTAGGCGCCTGCCTTCGGCTCGGGTCATGATCCCAGGGTCCTGGGATGGAGTCCCACATCAGGCTCTTTGCTCATCGGGAAGCCTGCTGCTCCCCCTGCTTGTTCTCTCTCTCTCTCTCTCTCTCTCTCTGTGTGTCAAATAAATATATAAAAATCTTTAAAAAAAAAAAAAAAGGAATCTGAAGCAGACTCTGTGCTGAGTGCAGAGCCTGACGTGGGGCTCGATCTCACGACCTTGAGATCATGACCTGAGCTGAAACCAAGAGTCAGACATGACTGAGCCACCCGGGCCCCTAAACTGGGCTTTTTGACCCTGCAGCTCTAGCTTTTAGCCTAATACTTTACTACAACCATTGTTTGCTGTTCTTTTATCCCTTCCCATTACCTTATTGAAATTCGGAAAACTCTCCATTACCAGAGGATGCTTTTTCTTTCCAGTGGTATGGCAATGAGATAAATCATTTCTTTCATGCACAGCAAAGCACCATGTATATAGTAAGAAGAGAATCCAAATAGACATCTGAGAGCTTGTAGAGTTTCGGTTTGCATATGGGTCAAATAAGCCTCGTAGGGCTCAGTGACATTGTATTGCCACATAATGAATATCTTTTTATAATTGAACTGAACTCACGGGAAGCATTGGGATTGATGGCCAGCCCTGAATTGAGACTGTGGAGCAGGAGGAAGGAACCAGGCTGCCTCCCATTTTCTTGTGTTCAACAGTCTATTTTATGAGCAAGCCTGTTTGTGGGGGGGGGCAGTAGGGGCTTGTGTAGAACTCAATGAGATGATAAACTATGAGAAACGGAAAGACCAACTCTCATGACCAACTCTCTCTCATAACATTAAGCAAGAAATGCATTTAAAAATTAGGAACCTGGAGGGTGAAGGGCACTGCTACCACCTCACACAAAAGCTACCAAAGAAAGAAAGGAGGGAGCAGAGATTCCCAGATTGGTACCCAGGTAGAAACAGTGAAAATCAAGATTCAAAGTTTATCCGCTGACTCTAAAATCAGTGGCAGTGAGATGGATTTGCTCCAAAAAGTTCATGGTAATTGAGGTTCTGATGATAATTCCCTTTTGATTTTAGCTTGTGTTATCCAGCCAACTCTTATGATAAAGGACCTACATGAGGTCAGTGTGCTAGACACTCCACCATAGTCTACTGGGACTAAGGGTAGGAAAAAAAATAAACAGACAAATGTAACAGTGATAAGAATAATGACTAAGAGAAATACTGTCTAAAATTCGTGGATCCAGGAAGACTTACCAGAAGTGTTGACTCTGAGACAAGATGAACATTTATTTGCTTTTTAATTTTATTACTTTTAGTGGTGTCTGTGTTGTGTATGTTTGTATGCATTTATCCCAGATAAATGAAAACTTTAAAAACTTCTATAGTACTGTGTTAAATAAGAGTGAGTGGTGACAGTGAATATCCTTGCTTTGTTCCTGATCTAAGAAAGAAAAGCATTCTTTAGCACTGCTTTAGCTCTATCCTACAACTTTCAATATTTTGTATTTTCATTTTTGTTCTATTTCAGTGTATTTTTCACTTTCTCCTGAGATTTCCTCTTTGACCCATTGACTGTTTAGAAGTGTGTCGTTTAGTTTCCAAGGGTTTGAAACTTTTCCTGTTATCTTTCTGTTGTTAGTTTTAGTTTTGAGTCCATTGTGGTCAGAGAACACACTGTGTATTTTCAGTTCTTTTAAATTTGATGAGGCTTGCTTTTTGGTCCACAGTATACTAAGTTAAACATGTCTTAGTATGTGTTCTGTGGGCACTTGAGAAGAATGGGTATTCTGCCATTGTTGGGTATTCTATAAATGTCAATTAGATGCTGTTGGTTGATGGTGGTGTGTTCTTCTATATCCTTGCTATTTTATGTCTAGTTGTTCTATCAGTTCCTGAGAGGGAGATGCTGAGTTTCCAACTATAACTGTTGATTTGTCAATTTCCCTTTTCAGTTCTATCAGTTTTTGTTTCACATGTTTTGCCGCTCTGTGGTTTGGTGCATGGCCATTTAGATTGCCATGTCTTCTGGATGGACCTTTCTACCATTTTTTAGTATCTTTCTCTCTGTCTCTGGTAGTTTTCTTTGGTCTGAAGTCTATTTTATCTGACATTAATACAGCTACTCCTATTGTCTTTTGACTAAGGTTTGCATGATATATCTTTTTCCTCCCTTTCATTTTGAACCTACCTATATCATTATGTTTGAAGTGAGCTTTTAGTGGACAGCATATAGTTGTGTTACATTTTTAATCCACTTTGCCAATCTTTGACTTTTAATTGGTATATTTAGACCAGTTGTGGTCAGTGTAATTATTGATATTTTAGAGATGTGTCAGCCATTTTATTTTTTGTTTTCTGTTTGTTCTGTTTTTCATTTCTCTGTGTTCTTTTTCCTGCCTTCCTGTGGATTACTCAAACAGTTGTTAGAATTTTTAGTTTATGTTTAGTGTTTTTGAGTATGTCTCTTTGTATAGCTTTTATAGTGAGTCCTGTAGGTAGTATATTACAAAAACATAACTTACCACAGTCTATTGGTTTTTACATTTTATCAGTTTGAGTGAGGTATAGAAACTTTATCTTCCTTTACTTCCTTTTACCTTCCTGCATTTATAATTGTCTTAAATACTTCCTCTACATACATTTAGAATCACATCAAATCACATTATAAGTTTTACTTCAAATGTCAAACATTATTTAGAATACTCGAGAAAAGAATGGTATTGAATTTACTCATATTTGTATTATCTGTTGCTCTTTCTTCTTTCCTAATGTTTCAAGATTCCTTCTTTTATTATTTCCTTTTTACTTAGAGAACTTGGTTTAACTATTTTTTAGGGTAGTTCTGCTGGTGACAAATACTCTTATTTTTCATTCATCTGGGAATGTCTTAATTTCTCTCCATTCCTGAGGGACATTTTCATGGAAAATTCATCAAATTTGGGCTCTGGATTGACAATTTTTTATTCAGCACTTGAAAAATATTGTGCCATTTTCTTCCAGTCTCCATAGTTTCTGATAAAAAATCCACTCTTTCAAATTGTTTTCCCTCTATAGATAACTTGTCATTTCTCTGTAGTTTTCAAAGTTTGACTGTGGTGCGTCTTGGTGTGGATTTTTTTTTTTCAGTTTATCTTGTTTGGAATTCATTCAGCTTTTTAAATCTGTAGGTTTATACTTTTGCCACCTTTGGGAAGTTTTCAGCCATTATTTCTTTGAGTGCTTTTTCAACCTTACCTTCTTCCTTCTCTCCATCTGGGATTCTGATGACATGAATATTATAACTTTTTTTATAGTCCCACAGGTTCAGTTGGTTCTTCTTTGTATCTTCTGCTCTTTGCTGCAACTTTCAATTTTTTCATTTGTTTCCAGCATGTTTGTAATTTCTCATTGAGGTATTTTGTGATGGCTGCTTTAAAATCTTTGCCATATAATTCTAAGATCTCTGTCATCTCAGTGTTGGTATCTGTTGATTGTTGGTATCTGTTGAACTTAATTCAGATTGTGCTTTTCCTTGTTCTGGGGATGATGGGTGATTTTGAATTGAAACCTGAACCTTTTAGGTATTATATTATGAGACTCTGATTTTATTTTATTAGATTTTATTAGATTTTATTAAATCTTCTATTTTAGCTGACTTCCTCTGACATTACTCTGGTAAGGGAAGGATGAGGGCAGTGCTTAATTACTGCTGGGTAGGAGGTTTTGTATTGGCTTATTTTGCTCAACATAACCTTTAGAAATTCCTTGGTGCCAATATTAGTAGGTCGTTCATTTTTATTTCTGAATAATATTCCATTATATTCATAGTATGCCTGAGTACCCTTGAAAAAATTTCACAATTTTTTTTCATTTACCTTTTACACAGTGTGTTTATGATATTGAAACTGTAAATCAATTTTGGGAGAAATGACATCTTAACAATATTAAATCATACAAAGAAGACCCAATGTATATTTAGGTCTTATTTAATGCCTTTCTGCAATATTTTGTAGTTTTATAGTCTCCTTAACTAGTTCATTTTTTTTGGTGCTATTATAAGTGGTATTGTTTTTTAAAATTTATTTTCCATTTGTTTATTGCCAATACAGTAGTCACCTCTTTATCCGTGGTTTTGCTTTGCATGGTTTCAGTTACCCACAGTCAACCATGGTTCAGAAGCAGATGATCCTCCTTCTGACATATCATCAGAAGGTCAGTAGTAACCTAATGCTATATCACACTGCCTGCATCATTCACCTCACTTCATCTCATCATATAAGCATTTTCTCATCTCACATCATCACAAGAAGAAGAATAAGCATAGCATAAGATATTTTTTTTAAGGTTTTATTTATTTGACAGAGAGAAAGACAGCCAGAGAGGGAACACAAGCAGGGGGAGTGGGAGGGGGAGAAGCAGGCTTCCCGCGGAGCAGGGAGCCTGATGTGGGGCTTGATCCCAGGACCCTGGGATCATGACCTGAGCCAAAGGCAGACGCTTAACGACTGAGCCACCCAGGCGCCCCTAGCATAAGATATTTTGAGAGAGAAAGAGGGGAATTTTGAGATTTTTGAGAGGCAGAGACCATATTCACATAACTTTTATTACAGTATATTGTACTGTACTGTACACTGCCTAATTTATAAGTTAAATTTTATTTTAGGTATAGGTATGTGTGTATAGGAAAAAACATAACATATGTAGGGTTCAATATATCCAAGGTTTCAGACATCCACTAGGGGTCTTGGAACATATCCCCCATGGATTAAGGGGGACTGCTGTATATAGAAATACAGTTGATTAATTGCATTCTGCAGTCTTACATCGTGTATCTGCAACCTTGCTAAATTCACTTATTAGGATTTTTTTGTGGACTTTCTATGTACGTGATCATGTCATCTGAAAAAAGTTTTACTTCTTCCTCTCTAAACGATACGCTTTTCTTTCTTTCCTCCCTGCCTTCCTCCTTTCTTCATTTTCTTTTCTTCTTTCTTTCCTTCTTTCTTTCTTTCTTCCTTTCTTTCTTCTTTCTTGTTTTAATGAAAGAACATGGGTGATTTTAATGGTATTTTTATGAAAGAATGGTATAAAATATAGAAGAACGAGATTTTTAAAAATTTGCTCAATTTTTTTAGCTTAAGAATTTAGTACACGTTTTATGCATATTATTTGCTTTCCTAGTTGTTGAATTGACAATACCTGTGAAACTCCTTATAATTCTGTGTATTAATTAGTTAATTAATTAATTAAAATTCTAATTATGTTCTCAGTCTGAATGCTAGATGTATATTGTTGCAGTTATCATTGTTGTTTAGCCTTAAGGACAGGAATCTCTACAAATGTCAACCAAATACCTAATGCGTTTTTCAGAAGTCATTGAAGGGAGGTAGTTTCATATGCAGAGGTAAAGAAGAAAGCCCTCTCTCATCCCCTCAGCCGAGCTCAAACCCACATTGCTCCTGTGTTAGCTCAGGTCCCCTGCCAGGTCTTTGATGTTTTACCTCCTAATTGCAACTCTTCTTGGTACCTCAGCCATTCCATGAAAATCAGTAAGTGGCACATATCCGAACTTAAAAATAAAAACAAAATTGAATCCTGTACACACACACACACACAGCCTGGCAGCCTGGCCAGGATTGGATTGGATTTGAGTGGATTCCATGGTTTGCAGAGTGGATTCCATGGCTTGCAGTCATATTCTCTGAACCAATAAGTTTAAGCCAAAACTGAATGGGGAATTATAAGGTCTGAAGTATTGTTTGTTTTGCTGGTTCGGGTTTGTGGGAATCAGCCCAAGTCTTGATGAGTTCATGCCCCTAATTTGCTTTCACCACACTGTGCCTTCAAGATGCTAAAATACCAGAATGAAAAGTGAAAAATTCTGTTGGTTTTATAGATGCCTTAAATACTAACCATTTGAATTAACTAATAGAAGATGGAAGAGGTAAACCAAATCATCAAGTAAACTAAAATTCATTTGTATTTGCTTCTGGAGTGCATCATGTGATATTTTCCAGGGAAGATTCATATTCTTAATTATGTTTGGTTTACAATAATATTAAAATAACCACATTTCCTGAATATAATTCAATTGTGCCATTAAGGGATATGGTGTTCTTTTATCATTCCAGTCAGGGTAGAATCCACTGGCAATAAAAATTGGCCCATGAGTCAACAAAACCAAAAGACAACCGACAGAATGGGAGAAGATATTTGCAAATGACATATCAGATAAAGGGCTAG
Source organism: Neomonachus schauinslandi (assembly GCF_002201575.2). Taxonomy (NCBI): domain Eukaryota; kingdom Metazoa; phylum Chordata; class Mammalia; order Carnivora; family Phocidae; genus Neomonachus; species Neomonachus schauinslandi. The sequence continues at coordinate 70,172,876 of NC_058406.1, read as the reverse complement.
TCTCCAAAATCTATAAAGAACTCATCAAACTCAACACCCAAAGAACAAAGAATCCAGTCAAGAAATGGGCAGAAGACATGAACAGACATTTTTCCAAAGAAGACATCCAAATGGCCAACAGACACATGAAAAAGTGCTCAATATCGCTCGGCATCAGGGAAATCCAAATCAAAACCTCAATGAGATACCACCTCACACCAGTCAGAATGGCTAAAATTAACAAGTCAGGAAACGACAGATGTTGGCAGGGATGCGGAGAAAGAGGAACCCTCCTACACTGTTGGTGGGAATGCAAGCTGGTGCAGCCACTCTGGAAAACAGTATGGAGGTTCCTCAAAAAGTTGAAAATAGAGCTACCATATGATCCAGCAATTGCACTACTGGGTATTTACCCCAAAGATACAAATGTAGGGATCCGAAAGGGTACGTGCACCCCGATCTTTATAGCACCAATGTCCACAATAACCAAACTGTAGAAAGAGCCAAGATGTCCATCGACAGATGAATGGATAAAGAAGATGTGGTGTATATATATACAATGGAATATTATGCAGCCATCAAAAGGAATGAGATCTTGCCATTTGCAACGACGTGGATGGAACTGGAGGGTATTATGTTGAGCGAAATAAGTCAAACAGAGAAAGACATGTATCATATGACCTCACTGATATGAGGAATTCTTAATCGCAGGAAACAAACTGAGGGTTGCTGGAGTGGGGGGTGGGGGGGGAGGGATTGGGTGACTGGGTGATAGACACTGGGGAGGGTATGTGCTCTGGTAAGTGCTGTGAATTGTGCAAGACTGTTGAATCTCAGATCTGTACCTCTGAAACAAATAATGCAATATATGTTAAGAAAAAAAAAAAAGGTAGCAGGAGGGGAAGAATGAAGGGGGGGGAATCGGAGGGGTAGATGAACCATGAGAGACGATGGACTCTGAAAAACAAACTGAGGGTTCTAGAGGGGAGGGGGGTGGGAGGATGGGTTAGCCTGGTGATGGGTATTGAGGAGGGCACGTTCTGCATGGAGCACTGGGTGTTATGCACAAACAATGAATCATAGAACACTACATCTAAAACTAATGATGTAATGTATGGGGATTAACATAAGAATTAAAAAAATTAAATAAATAAATAAATAAAAATTGGCCCATGAGTAATCCATGCAAAAATAAAATAGATTTGACTATATTTAGAAGCCACTATACCAACAGAATTTACATTATTTCTGTGTTCTAGTGTTTCCTAGACATCTCAGAATCCTGGCTTTCGGAGGGATACTGGGGAGTCTTCTCACTGGTTTAGTATAAGTTAGCTGAGGGTCTGCTTTATATGCTGCACTGTGTTAGCCCCTAGGGAAAAGAAAATGGGAGATGGAGGAGAGGTCATGCTGTCAAGGAGTTCCCTGTTTGGTGGTACTCAGTCTGGCTATCTTGAGCCTCTGCTCCAGCATCCTGAATAAAGCACCATTTTCTTTGCTATCCAGGCAAGCAGGAGTAAACAGGCACGCTGCCGGCTGTTTGTGTTGTCTGGGGTTACTTGTCTTGAGTTTGCTGCAGGAAGCTCGTGGGGAACAGACCATTCCCACTGCCTTCTCAGATATCCGTTCACTGACCTGGCAACAACCTTACCCTTCTTGAATAGTGTTTATCTCCGAGCAAACCTCTGCACAGGCAATAATATCCCTCTCCTGAGCTTTGATTCTCAAAAGTCTGGAAAGGCACATGGATACCTTGAAGAGTCTTGGGTGACACAAACGACTTGGGTTCTTAATATGGGTAGACAATATGGGACTCAGCTGGTTAACACGTGACTGCCAAGTAGTCTATAACCTTCCATAACAAATGAGACTGATATAGGGGTTGGTGCCAAGAAATGTTGTAAGGGTCGGGCCTCAGTACCTCAGATTATACTTCTTGGACTCGTGTTCAGATCTCAGTGTTGGGGGAGACATATGACACCTGAAGGAGAGCCTTTCCAACCCCCTCCCTCGCCTAGGATATTTGGGAGGACAGTTCATTAGGAAATACATAAATGTTTATGAGGTGGGAAGGGTGCAAAAAGAGAAAAAAAATATGCTCAAATATCAGGGACCCACCCTTGTTATGACCTTTTCTATCCCTTCCACTTTTTCTCACTCTCACTTCCATAACATCCTTAGAGAGAAACAAGATATTTCACCGTGTTTATTTGTTTGTTTTCCAAGAGCAGTTGATAACAGACAGTCATGTAGGCACGCCCAGTTTAACGATCATGTAAGGAAATAGATGACTATTCCTGTCTGTCCCTTTGAGCTGGCCCTGCATGGGCTGGCAAGACACAAACATTTTACACATGCCATTTCTATATAGAGGTCTCACAGCTGTAAAAGTCGTCTTTGAATCCAAGTTACCATATGAACCAATTGGAATAAAAACCCCAAACAAAGTTCCACAACTAGCTTGTTTCTTCTGAGCAGACTCCTTGATAGCTAGAAATCTGAAGCTTCACATAAAAAATTTCAGAAAATGATCAGATTTTCTAACATGCCATAATACAGAATACCCTCTTCCCTAACTTTCTTCCCATTGTCTCTTCCACTTTAAAAAAGAAAAACAAAACCACAAGAATGATGAACTCTTTACACACTACAGAACAGTGTAGGGTTTAAATAAGAATCGGAGACCTGTATTCTGTTTTATTTGTGAACACACCTAGCATGTACTTGTTTTTGGTTAAGTGTGAAATGGAAACTGGTGCTCACACTAACTAGCTATGATCCTGAGAAAGTTACTTAACTTCTCTAAGCCTTATTTGCCTCAGCTGTAAGATAAGGAAATTGAACTAAGATCATCCATAAGCTAATAGGAAGGTTTAGAAGTTTTAGTCTGAGTGGGTGTGCAAAGAAAATGTAATGTTCCTCAACACCTTTGAGATATCAGGTAACTTATTGATAGCCAGTATTAACTTAGCAGAAGCTGTTTGAGTAAACCAGTAGCTAGTTACCAACTTGTAAATGTTTAGTATCTTGGGTCTCAAGCATTTTGGGGATTGCTTGAACAGTGGCTATGCAATTGCTTAGGCAATAAATTGACATTTAATTCAGTAAACATGTATTCAGGGACTTCTGATTGCATGGACTTATTCCAGGAGCTGCATAATGACATCTTTAATTGGCCTAGCACTTGATAGTTTATGAAGCCCTTTCCTATGAATTGTCTCATTTGATTTTTATACCAACACTGTGGAGCAGAGAGGGCAAGTGTTATCACCATTTTACAGATGAGGAAACTGAGGCTCACTGATATCACATGGAATCCTAATTTCAATTTATTATTCCTGGGTTCTGAGGAGACAAGGGATGGGAAAAATATAAAAGGAAAACTTTTTATGAAAAATAAGTAACTTCTGATGATGATGATGATGATGATGATGGCAGTTAACATGTAATGAGCTCTTGCTGTGTGCCAGACACTGTTATATCTGTAGTAACTAATTTTATTCTCACAGCAATCCTATGACAGAGGTACTGAAATTATTCCTACTAGTGATGAATATAATGTAAAATCAACTAGGACAAGATTTCTCTTAATCTGTTTTGTTCACTGTTATATCCCCAGCAGTCAGAAAAGTGCCTAACATGAAATGGACACTCCATAAATATTTTTTGAATGAATGAAAGTTTCTGAATGTTTAGAATGAATGAATCTCTGTTTTTCCAGTAGAGAAACTGAGCTTGGGATAATTGGGTAATTGTTCTTGACTAAGATCACTCAGCTAGAACGAGGTGGATGCAAGATTTGAATTTAGCTTTATCCAGAGTTCTTTAAGACCACAAGCTATCCTTGTATTGAAACAGCCCACCAACTATATTAAGTGTATGTGCGTTAGGGGGGAAGTTTTAAACTTGGAAAATCATAATAACTTTTCTTATCCTTGGATTTAGGTTCTTGCAAAGAAGCATTTAATTGATGTAAAATCCTAGATTTGGTATATAACTGTTATGTATTTTTTGATGGTGATCAGGCTTGGAAAACAGTTGTTTAATTGAGTATTCTGATACTTCTGCTTGAAAATGCACTCTCTAATTAAATTTTTTGTTTTGTTTTGTTTGTTTTGTTTGTGTTGGCCAAGGCACTCATTACAAACTAGGAAAGTCTAGCTCTGGTTTATCCATCAAAGAAATATAAATGTCTGAGAGATGGTGTGGCTAGCCATAGAAGCTTAAAGTGGGAGGTTGTTGGTGGGGGATGGGGTGGTAGGCAGGATTGCAAATTCAGGTTAGTCAGAATAAAATACTTAGAAAAAACTGAATTATTAGAAGGTTGCCAGCTTGCAAAGATGAACCAGTGAAAATCTAGAAAGAAAAAATAAGACAGGGAAAGAAATGATGCATTACCTTTGAAAAGAACAAATTTAAAACATATAATCCCATTGTGAGATTTTGGCTTCACAGTGAAAGAATTGCAGTGTGAAATGTAATGTCTAACTTCACCCAGTACTTAATGTGACTTGCCAGCTCACCTGGAAATGAAGTGTAAAGAAATGCTTAATTTAAAAATTATATTGTATGATCTCCAAAATTGAAATATTAAAAACTTTTTAGCAGAGCATAAGTAAATGTTTCAGTAAAAAAGTATACTCTTTCCTTACAAATAGCATGTGACAATGATTGAATGTGATAATTTTCATTATTGTTTGTATAACTAATGCAGTTCTTACCTCTTTCTTGTATATTTACACTTGCTTCTTGTTTTACATTGATAAACTAGAAATGATAGCCAAATTTGGATTTCTCTTTTGTAATTTTTTTCTAATTATAAAACTAATTAATTCATATTCATTGGAGAAAATTTGGAAAATATAGAAAAATTTAAATGCTTTAATATCAGAGTTTAGAAATTTCCTTTAAGGAGGTGGTATTTATGTCTATGTTGTCCTTTAGGAACTCAAAAAGATTGGCATACATAGGAAAATCCCAAAGAATTGACTGAAACAAAAAAATAAAACTCCTGGAACTAATAAAGTATAGCAAAATCTTGGTCATAATGTGAAAGCACAGAAGTTAATTGCTTGCCCAAATACCAGTAATGAACAATTTGAATTTGAAATTTTAAAAAAAAATTATAATAACCAAAAAAAGAAAGAAAACAATGAAAGGAAGGAAGATAAACCTACATATAAATCTAACAAAATATGTACAGGATCTATATGTAGAAAACTACAAAATTCTGATGAAAGAAGACCTAAATGAGAGATTCCATGTTCATGGATTGGAAGACCCAATATTGTTAAGATATTAACTATTCCCTACTTGACCTAAATACTTGATGCAGTCCCAATCAAAACCCCAGCAAACTATTTTATAGGTATCAACAAACTAATTCTAAAGAATGAATGGAAAGGCAAGAAACCTAGAATAAGCAACAGAATACTGAATAAGAAGAACAAGGTTGGAGGACTCAAAATACCTGATTTCCAGACTTATTATAAAGCTATAGTAATCAGTACATCATGGTATTCATGAAAGAATAGACACATAGATCAATAGAACCAAGTAGGAAGCCTAGAAATAGGCCCACACAAATGTGGTCCACTGATCTTTGACAAAAGAGCAAAAGTTATTTGTCTTAATTTGTCTTAATGGGCCATGACAAAATACCATAGATGGTGGTTTAAACAACAGACATCTATTTTCTTACAGTTCTAGAACTGTAAGTCTGAGATCAGGGTGCCAACTTGGGTAGTTCCAGTGAGGGCTTTCTTTCTGGCTTGCAGATGGCCACCTTCTCACTGTGCTCACATGGCCTTTCGTTGGAGTGCATGTGTGGAGAGAGAGAGAATGTGAGGTCTCTGGTATCTCTTCTGATGAGGGCACTAATTCCCAACATGAGGGCCCTAACCACCAATAATCTCACTTACAACTAAGTATCTCTCAAAAACCCCACCTCCAGATACTACCACATTGGGGGTTAGAGCTTCAGTGTATGAATTTTGGGGAGATGCAATTCAGTACATAGCACTATTTAATGGAGAAAGGATAATTTTTTCAATAAATGGTATAGGAACAATTGGACGTCCACAAGCAAAAAATATGAACCTAGACATAGGCCTTACATTTTTCATAAATATTAACTCAAAATATAAAATGTAAAACTATAAAACTTCTTGAGGAAAATACAGGAGAAAATATAAGTGGCGACAAGTTGTTAAATATGACACAGCAAGCATGATTCATGAAAGAAAAATGTGATAAATACACTTTATTAAAATTAATAACTTTTGCTTTGTGAAGGAAACTATTAAGAAAATGAAAGATAAGCCACAGGTGGGAAAAATATTTGCAAAACATACCTGATAAAGGACTTGTGTCCAAAATATACAAAGAACTCTTAAAACTCAACAATAAGAATACAAACAACCCAGCTAAAAAGTGGGCAAAATGTCTGAAAAGACTCCATACTAAAGAAGATTACAGATGGCAAATAAACATATGAAAAGATGTTCAATATCATTTGTCATTAGGAATTATAAATTAAAATGAGATACCACTACCCACCTATTAGAATGGCTAAAGTCCAAACAACTGACAATACCAATTGCTGCCAAGAATATAGAACAACAGAAACATTTATGTATCGCTAATAAGATTGTAAAATAGCACATCCACTTTGGCAGTTTCTTTCAAATCTAAACATAATTTTACCATATAATTCAGCAGTCAGATTCCTACATATTTACCCAACTGACTTGAAAACACGTATGTCCACACAAAAACCTGCATGTAAATGTTCATCACAGCTTTATTCATAATCACCCCAAAGTCGAAGCAACCAATTTGTCCTTATTAAGACCTTTATATGATGGATTCATATAAAGGAACGTAAATCCACAATAAGAAGACATGAGCTATCAAGCCATGAAAAGACTTGGATGAATCTTCAGGCTATATTGGTAAGTGAAAGAAGCCAGTCTGAAAGGGCTACATAATACTACTGTATGATTCCAATTATATGACATTCTGGAAAGGGTAAAGCCACGACAGTGAAAAGATGTGGTTGCCAGGGGTTCAGGAAGAGAGGGGGAGGGTTGAATCCATGACACACAGGGGCATTTTGTGGGGCAGTGAAACCATTCTGTATGACACTGTAATTATGGACACATACACTATGCATTTGTCAAAACCCTTAGAACATTGCAACACAAAAAGTAAACTTTAATGTGTGCAGACTTTTTAAAAAAATCATTTAGGAGATTGGGAGTCCCAGGATGGAAAACAGAACATGATTTAAAAAAATATATATCTATTACAAGGTATGAAACAACCTCACTGAAGGGGGTGGGGGAGAGCTGCTGCTGACCTGAATAACTTTGGAAGTGATTGGAATCTGTAAGATTAAAAGCAAAAGAAATAGTACATAGGCACCGAAATATAGCAGACAATATTGTTTCCCTTGGAGACATGGGTTAACAATTCGGATATTTCTGTACTGGAATTGAGCAATTAAGTAAATGGATGGCAGATGGTAGAAGCTGGGTTTCTCATTGTTGGAGTGAAAGTTTATTGGTAAGCAAAAGCTAGAATGATCCCTGTGGCAGTATATTAGAGTTGGAGATGTCAGTTTGAATTCATGTTTAGCTTAATAGAAATACAGATGGTTGCACATAGAAATATTTATAGATGTGTGTATATACAGGGGTTAATATATGCAAATACATTTTTTGCTCTTTAGCTGAGAGGGCCAGGAAATAAAAACACCCCAGCAGTAACAAGCATACTTAGTGCCCAGATCTTGGTTTCTTATGCTATTCTCCAAAAAAAGGAACCAGGACTCCTTGGAGAAAGATCTGATTTTAGCACCAGATCAGGAAATATAAAAGATGAATCTGGAGCGTCTCTTAGTGCCAGAAAGTAAGGAATTACTTTTAAAAACACACATGATGATAGAGTATGTCAAAGGGACACAGAAGACAGTTGAAAGAGCTCCCAATGGCTAAAGATGGAACAATTTGAGCAACAAAATAAAGCACTGTGGGATTATAGCCCCAAGTATAAAATAAATACCTTGAGTCCATACTGAAGTAAATAAGTGATTGAATAAATACTTGTGGGAGAAAAGACAAATCTCCCAGGCAGAAGAATTCCAAATAATTTATGTAGATACTCTGCCCTCCAGGAGACAGAGCAAAACTCCCCATTCCTTAAGTGTACTGCACAAACTGACTTTCTTCCAAAGGTACAATCTGCAACAGGGGAGAATAAAGTAACTCTAACAGGGGAGAGGCCTGACAAACCCTGAGCCAGGTGATCAAGGTCAACACACACCAACAGTGATAAGTCATGTTGATAGTGTGTACTCTTGATATAATGTAGCACTTTACCTTAGCAGTCTTCCTCCCCCAGAACCATAAACCCAGTCTAATCATGAAAAAAGCATCAGACAAATCCAAGTTGAGGGACATTCTACAAAATACCTGACCAGCACTCTTTAAAAACATCAAAGTCATCAAAGATAAGGCAAGTCTAAAAAACTATCACAGCCAAGAGTTGCCAAGGAAGACATGGTGACCATTGCAATGTGGTATCCTGGATGGGATGCTGAAACAGAAAAAAGGTTTTAGGCTAAAACTAAGATCATCGGAATAAAGTACAGACTTTAGTAAATAAAACTCTCAGTATTGGTTCCTTAGCAATGTACCAATCTATGGTAACAAATGTACCACACTAATGTAAGATGTTAATTATAGGGGAAACTGGTTGCAGGGATATATGTGAAATGTCTGTATTCGCTTCACAATTTTTTTTTCTGTAAATCTAAAATCGACCTAAAAACAAAGTTTGTTTTTTTTTAAATGTTTCCCAGATTTCTTGCTTGCTACTGTCCAATGGGTCACTACATTGCATAACTCCAGGAAACACCATTCATATAAAATTCAGTGTGAATGGTTTTCCCTGGAGTTGTGGTAGGCTGCAAACTCAAACGGCTTTTTCCTAAGAAAATGTATCATGTTTGCCATGTGTCAATTTATGTCTTCCAAGTGAAATTTTCCATCAGTTGATTATAGATCCTGCCTTACTGGTTTCCTCCAGAGGGGAAGGTTGGGCTGGATCAGTGACCAACCTATTTCAGACAGAGGTAGCAAAGCCACTTTCCCTCTTGTTTAAGCAGGCATTGACCCAGCTACATGTGAGCAGTCAGGGAAGACGTAGCCAAGTTGGGGAGATCTTATTGGCTTCTCCTATCCTGGCCTATGATGTATACTCCACACTTTTACCCACCTCTGACCTTGGTTATGGGGTAGGAAGCACAGCATGATACATCAGTGCTGGTGCTTTGACTTCCTGAACCAGGAAGCACCCCAAATGGGCCAGGAAAGCTGAAGGAATGTAGGAATTGTGTTGAAAGTGGCAGCAGGAACATTTCTGAACCGAGAAGGGCTTTTCCAACATCCAAAAAAATGCTACATTTTCCAGCCTGCTTGAGTAAGAACCTGAAAGATAAAAATTTTTGTTGACTCCTCGGAAAACTCAGGGATTTAACTGAAATATGTAAATGAGATATTCAATCCCTATGAAATGTGAGGGCTTCCCCTGGTATTTAGTTCATAAGTTGTGTTCCACCAGCTTTTACAGCATCAAGTTCCCCCATTCTAGACCAAGCTAATGGTCTTTCACTTTCTGTTTCTGTAAATTATAAACCCCAGATGTGTCACATTGTGTAATGAAAACCATCTAAAAAGAAATTTGTTTTTTAAAGAACTTCATAAATTTCTTGTTTTACTGAGGTTTATTGGTCCTTTTTTAAGGAACAGAAGAAAAATTAACCTTTCATGTTTTCCCTTTTTTGCACACTGAAGGGAGACCTTGAACTGTTTGGGCAAAAAAGGGAAAATACTTTACTTGGGCCAGTTTTTTTGACAGAGTAGGTCCAGTTGCTGAGATAAGCCTCGCTGAATCAACTGTATGTTTTTGTGTTTGGTCTTGGATCTTATCTGCCTACAGCAGCAGCAAGCTTCATAACAAATGAGGTTCAAAGAGGTGAAGCCGCTGTTTCAGCCTCTTACACCAGTGTTTTCAAAGAGTTCTGTAGATTTGGTCATTATGCTCATTCTAATCAAACTCTTTGAAAGCTTATCTTCGGCCACCATTTCCTACAGTCTTTCCGCAAAGCAACCATTATATGCAATCATTAGTAGAGTGGCATGTGGGTAAATACACTTAATAGTTAAATTTCTAAGACTATTGTTTGAGACCATCTTTGGAAGAATCTCAGCTTGGCATGAATTTTTTTTTTTTTTTTTAGTTTTAGTTTTCAAATTGGAGTATTTCGCAATTATTTTGCACACATTGCAGTTGGTCTCCTAAGGTTGTTCTTCAGTTCATGAGAGCTATGGTTTTTATAGTGCAAATAAGTTAAATAGATGCCATTTGGGTAAATAGATGACAGATTGTTTCATTCTTTTTGTGCTGGATAATTCTGCAGGAAGATGCTATCAGTTACAAGAAGTTATGTTGATAAAGAGGAACAGTTTTAAGGCTGTAAGAGCTCTAGAATGAGATGTGATTCACAGTCTAACCTTGGTTTTCTTCAAAGGACCCTGTTGGCTTAAACTCTCAGAAAATATGATTGTACTCGTCAGTCACCTAAATTGTAAAAGTGTTCAGGAGAGGGCCTGTCAACATTTGGAGTGTCTGAGGTGGTGATGTTGGGGATCAGACTGGCATGATGTAGGGATGGGGACTAAAATTCCTAGAACGCAAGCATGTTGAGCCCACTTGCCTCTCTGTGAATGGGGCTCTTGACCACAGGCCTGGCTCCCCTCGCCTCCACTCCCAACTCACCCAGCAGAGGACTGACCCATCCCTGCCAGAAGGCAGCTGTCCTTGGCTAGAGCTGGCTCTTGGCTGCACGCTGTGCTCCACTCAGCCTTCCAGCCCAGCCAGCTTGGCTAGAGAGGCCTCCGATTTCATCCCCAAGTGCAGACAGTTTGTACACTAAAATCAGATTTTCTCACCTGGTAATTTGATCATTTCTCAGTTGGTAGATGATTTCATCCACAAAAATTATCTTCTAGAAAATAAAATAAAATCCAGTGTTATCTTGCATGGTCTTACATGTAGGAACACTATCCAGTGAAAGCTTCTGAGAGAACCTTGGTTTAAAACAGTAGTTTAGGGGTGCCTGGCTGGCTCTGTCAGTAGAGCATGCGACTCTTGATCTCAGGGTTGTGAGTTCGAGCCCCATGTTGGGTGTAGAAAAATTACTTAAAAATTAAAAACGCCAGTTTATTTGTCTGATCCATCCAGATCTGACCATGCCATTCTAAACTTGAGTTTCTTTTGCAAAAATGAGAAATAACAGTTTTTAAAATAAATATCATGTGGAAATATGTTATTAACTTCATGAGCATTTCCCTGCAGATAATCAAGCTAACCAGATACTATTTGTAGAAGGAAAACAAAGTCATGGTCATACAAAGACCATGATAAAATGAGTAACTTTCTTAAAATAAAAAATTCAGAAAAGATCTATTGTTTCTTCATACCTTGAGGTAAATTTTATACAAATGTGTCCTAATACAAGTAAACTCAAAATTCAAAAGTATGAACATCAACATAGAGACATTGGGGAATTATTTTCTTTTCTCTACTAAGTCTTTCATGTTATAATTTATCTAAGTAGGTAATTCCTATGGTAAGATTCAGGTAGAATTTGATTTATTTAAATATGAAGCTCAAAAAAAATTTTTTTAAATGCAGCTCACATACAATTTTTTTAAATTATTGAAAACTACATTATACATTCAGAAGGGTGTTATAACTGAACAGCTTAAAGAAAAACAAGGGAATAGGTTAACATAAAATTCAGATGAGTAGTTAGTTACCTCTGTGGGGAAGATTATGATTGAGGAGGGGTATCCAGGGGCCATCTAAGTTTTGGTTTTTTAATCTGTATAATAAATATACAACTGTTCATTTCCTTGTTTTTCTTTATAATCACCTATGTGTTTTCCTTCAAAATAATATAGTGTTTACTTTTTTGTCTTTTTTTTTGAACTTTACATAAATAGAATCACAACTTTGTATTTTGGGGGTGATTTCTTTTGCTTAACATTACTATGTACTATATTCTAGTATATGAATATACCAAATTTATCCATTTTTACTGCTGATTTACATTTGAGTTGTTTCTAGTTTCTTGCTGTTATAATGAACAATCCTGTAGTTAGTCTTAAACATGCCTCCTAGGCCACAAGTGTGAGAGATTCTTTCAGGTAGATGTGGATTGTAAGGTACAATATAGTGTATATATATATATATATATATATACACCTTACTCCAGCTGTATATTCCAGCCCCACAGGTGATGTCTACAACAGCCTAACCCCACTTTGATGGTGACTCTACACTGTTATACAGTATAGTGTATATATATATATACAATACATACTAAGTAATGCCAAAATGTTTCCCAAAGTGATTGCTCCTATTTATGGATGAGCAATGGATGAAAGTGCTATTGCATTCATCACATGTCCTCCAACACTTGCTATTATTTGACTTTAATTTTTTCTAGTATAGTGAGTATGAAATGGTATCCCATTGTCATTTTCATTTTTATTTCCCTGATCACCAGTGAGGTAGGATATCTTTTCATATGTTTATGGGCTAATTGTGTTTTCATGCATTCAACAAATACTGTTTGAGTACCGCCCATATGCCAGGCACTGTTAGGGTCTCTTCCACTTCTTTGAAATTTCTGTACTTATTGATTGCCCATTTTTTCCACTTTTGTTTTCCTTTTTCAAAAGAATTCTTTATATGCTCTAGAAACATCCTTTGTTGGATACATGTTTTGCAAATATTGCCTCTAAGTTTCTGTCTTGCCTTTTTACTCTATGGTATTTTTTGATGAACAGAAGCTCTTAATTTTAATGTAGTCAGATCCTTTTTCTTACATTGTTTTTAAAAGCGTTTGAGTTTTGCCTTTCAAATTTAAGACCTTACTTCCATTTAAGATGTATTCTTATATGTAATATGAGGAAGTGATTCAATTTCTTTCTATTTTTTCCCCATATGGAGAACTAAGTCATTGTGACATTATTAATGAGTGGTTTCTCCTTTACCTACTAATCTTATAATATCCTCTTTGTCATGAGTCTTGTCCTTATGTATATGTGTGGGTCTTTTCCTGGATGCACCCTTCCATTTCATTGTTCTATTTGTTTTTCTCTATGCCATTTCCACTGTATCACTGTATTCATTACTCATCATAAAAGGAAAAGGATAATACAGTTGATCCTTGAACAACATGGGTTTGAACTATGCTTGCCCACTTGTACATGGATTATTTACAGTACGGCACTGTAAATGTTTTTATCTTCCTTATGATTTTCTTAATAACATTTTCTTTTCTCTAGCTTACTTTATTGTCAGAATACAGTATATACTACAACATACAAAATATGTGTTAATCAACCAACGGTTTATATTATCTGTAAGGCTTCTGGTTAACAGTAAGCTAATAGTAGTTAAGTTTTGGGGGAGTCAAAAATTGTGTGCAGGTTTTCAGCTGTGCACTGAGTGGGTCAGCACGCCTAACTCCCATGTTATTCAAGGGTCCGCTGTCACATGTGAAGCACTCAGTAGTTGTCATCTATTATTATTTTAGTAGGGAACACATTTGGGGGGGCACATTTTAATTGTGTTTTAAACAATATCTGAAATTCTGTAGAAATTTAGTGAACGTTCAGTAGAAATAACTAATCCTTTTTGCATTTGATCTGAGTTACCTGGCTGTCCAGAGACTTAAGAAATACACATGCTCAGTCATTGTCTTTGCCTTCTTCTGAAGCACGTAGGAAAAGGTGAAAGATGAATTCTCTAGATTCTCCACTGATCCTCACTCAGAGTCTCTTGTAAGGCTAAATGAAGGAGGCTTTACTATATAGTTTGTTTATTTTTCAGAATTGAGTTTTGGAAGAGGAAATGATATGAAATGACATAGAAGCACATTGAGGAAAGACTTCCAGTGATATCTAGAGCATCCAATTTTCTACACCTTGCTTCTATTCCATATTTGACTTATTATAAACCAACTCAGAATCTTTATAAAATAAACCCATTTATTTGATGAAGAAGAGGGAAGTGCCACATTTTAACTGTTACTGAAAGAAATGTTCTTTGTTCTGTTGGTCTTGGACTTCCACAAAATACTTGATTCCAGATGTTAAATTGTTTTTTCAGAAGCCTTGTTAAAGTGCCAGAGCAATAGATTTTTGAAAGCATTTCCAAACCCCAGCTGATTATCACAACACACAGGAATCCAAACTTTCAAAGCTCAGCTTTGGCTCTGAAGTGTATCAGCAGCTGCAAAAAAATATGTGCGAAGGCACAGGTTCATAGGCCTGAGGTCCTATGTCCTTATATGGTAAAACTATAAGTGAATTTCCTTTACTCCCTGGTTATCAGAGATTTGGGTCAGCTGTTTAAAAGGCACTAAATTTCCTTGATCCTATAAAAAATAATTGTAGCTCAGTAGTGGTAATAATCATTCAGCAAGGTGATATGTGGATTCCATTATGTAATATTATAGGTTTTTAAAAAAATCTTTAATTTTATTTTTCTACCAAAGCATTCACAGTGATGAGCTTATTTTACACCTTACTCCAGCTGTATATTCCAGAATACATTTATAAGGTCACCTTTCCTCAAATTGTTTTATACATATTCACTATTTGTGTTCTTCTTAAGAGGCTTGTTTCATCATTCCCTAGGGAACCAATCCAAGAATGGAGAAAAGTCCTCCCCATTCACCTCCTCTCCCTCCATCTGATGGCAGAGGGATCATCAGTAGATGCCTGAACATGACAAAGGTGGGAGAGGGAGTTTGGGAGAAAACCAAAGTGGGATGTTGAGCTACATCTCATTATTGTGTTCCAACAGCAGACCGATGACCTTTGTGTTCTTTTGTATCATTTAACAAATAGCATTGGAGTATCTAGCATGGTATAGTAGATTCCACACTCAGTAAATTATTGTCATCAGATAAAGTTGAATTATAAAGACAGTCTATAATAAATGAGAGTCTATCCTAGGCCTAAAACAAAATGTTTTAAATTGCTTTTTAAAAATATATATATTCTATTTCCTACCACTGACACTATGCCTAGAATTTGGTACATGTAGGAATTAAAAAATCAGTCCAATGCCTCTTTCTCTCCCAAATTCCACAAGTATGTTCTACATTGGCCTGATAATTTAGAAGGAAGCCCTGATGGTATCAGAGCAGAACATTCCTCCAGGCCTGGGTGGGGTAGAAGTTCTGCTTTCATCCCTTTCTAATTCCTTTTCCAGCTATTGATTGGCTTCTACAGTGCGGAGGACAGAAGTGTCAGCTGATCTTTCTCTGATTTCTTAAGATTCCTCCCTTTCAGAGCAGAAGCCAGCATGACCAGAATAAGACTTCTAAGAAGTCCTCAGCAGCCATCTCCATGGGGAGCCTCGAAATGAGTGAAACACAGCATTTACCCTCAAATGGCTCAGCAGTTGTCATCATGGCAGATATCAAGAACTGCAGATGTCTCTTTCACACTCTTTATGTTTAGGGCCCAATAGAATGAATTGTCTGCTGTCTTGGCATCTGGATCTAGACAGATGTACACCGAGCAGCCATTTCGCTAAAGGCTGGGATCCAGAAATGAAAGATAGTGATAGCACGATGTGGTAATCAGCACCACACCAATCCCCCCTATTGGGGTCCACATTTACTTTGTCAGACAAAGGAGCATTTTACTTAAGGCAGGTCCATTATCTTTCTAATTGCTTTTCCAGTGATGTCAAGTCTTTTCTTTGTCCTATTTGACCTCAATACTTGTAGTTTGTTTTTAAAATCTTATTCTCGGCTACTTACTGCAATCGTGCCAGGTGTTTAATTCATGATTCTTTGTTTTAGCTCCTCTTCTTTGTGAAAGTTAACTATTTTTAAAGACGCCAAAATAACAACAAAAACTGAAGCCTACAAGCCTACCTTTCTTTAAGCAATAATTCTATTCTAAAAGCACTTGTGTGAAAATTTAATTCAGTTAATTTATAACAATTGATTGCTCTTTCTTAGACGTCTGCCTCTCTGTCAAACTGCTATTGTTCTGTTTCATGGATGGCGGTGGCTGAATATTTTCCCAAGCAATGCAGTGGTTTTTATGATGTTGTAATAACTTGTGGGCTGGACCAGGACTGGCCTGGCACTGGTCCTGGCCAGACAGTCAGAGGACCTATGAAAAACATAGTTGGATAGAGTTGGATCTCAAGATATCATCTCAGCCCCATAGGTGATGTCTACAACAGCCTAACCCCACTTTGATGGTGACTCTACACTGTTATAATATCTCCCTCACTCATCAGAATGTCTGCTCCTGGCTTTGGTCCATATTCCCCAAGGTTGTTACACCTGAAGCAGGGGGATATTTCTCATTGCTTTACTTGCTTTGATGTTCCATCAGAGAAGCAAAGACTTAATTATTTGTGAGATAAAGTTAAGTAAAGTTGATAATCAAAATATTCTTGGGACTAAGCTATGCCTATCACTGCAAAGTTATCTTTTAAAATATATGCAACTTATGCATTCTAAACTAAATCATATTTAGTACCTAAACTAAAAATATTCAATATTAATCTCACTTTCCCTTTTCTCAAAAGGAGATAAACATTAATTTTAAGGAATTTTTTTTCAGATCTACCTTTTTTTTTTTTTTTAAGATTTTATTTATTTATTCATGACAGAGAGAGAGAGAGAGAGAGGCAGAGGGAGAAGCAGGCTCCCAAGGAGCAGGGAGCCCGATGCGGGACTCGATCCCAGGACCCTGAGATCATGACCTGAGCCGAAGGCAGACGCTTAACCATCTGAGCCACCCAGGCGCCCTCAGATCTATCTTTTAATAGTCTCTGCTGGTATATATGTAAGGAGAATCATTGTGATTAAATAGGCATTGAACCTCCCTAGTTAACTTTTAGCGCAACAATTCAAGTAGGGAATGACGACTAGTGAAGCAATGAGTTATGACTGATAGCTTGAGTTTTGGTAAAAACTTTAGCATAGGATCCTCAAAATTTGTTTTAACCAATTAGTAGCATTTCCTATAAACAGGGTTGAAGGCTCATCCGTGCATTCCAATAATGCTGTTACAGCATGAAATGCCATTGTAGAGGTGAATGCAAACTGCTCTGGGAGCACAGAACTAAATACCTGCTGTGGAGTTCAGTAGCCCTTTCACAAAAGATAACAATGTTTGAGCTGAGTCTAGAATGATGAATCGGCGTTCCAGACGGGGAAAGGTGGAGGGTAGTTTAGGCAGTATGTGAAAAAGCATAAAGGTATGACAGAGGATCTCTATGCACCAGTAGGAAGTTTGACGTAACTAGAACTTTAAGTGGCAGGAGAGAAACACTGAGCACTTAACACTATGGATGCCAAGCTGAGATGTAATGCTTCATCCTGTATTGTAGTTCAGTGGCAAATAATGAAGGTGTTTCATTGGGGCAGTGATGTGATCAGATCTTGCTGTTTGGCAGTATCTCTGTGTAGATTAGACGTTCAAAACACCGGATTCATGGAAACCTCTTAGGGCTCCTATAGTAGTTGATGCTGGACATGTTGAGAGTCTGGACTCACAGTGACTATTGGAATGCAGAACAGGAGATGAAGTTGGAAAGTAATAAAAGTTAGGTTATTAGCCCTGGGAGGGCAGGGACCATGCATATTTTATTGAAGTTTGCCCCATAAATCTCTCTACACCTGTTGTGTGATCCCCAAGTTGACATGGCCCCTTTCTTGCAAGATCCCCCATCCTTTCCACTTTACTACTCAGTTTTTACTGGTTAGTTCAAATTGTTCAGTGTAGTAAACCCATTCATTGCTTCTGCTGCTGTCAGATGTATAGAATTGTCATCAGTGAATTAAGTAAAAAATTAAATATCCTTACTTGTGTGTACTTTTTCATATATTTCTCTTTCATTCTGTTTGTCCATCTAGCTTACGCTGGAAGAACAGCTACATTTTTAGTGGAGGTGTGTAATTCACCCCATTCAGAAGGGGAAGGTATATATTATGAGATACTTTTTAGCAATTTTTAAAATGAAGTAGATGGGGGTGCCTGGGTGGCTCAGTCGGTTAAGCGTCTGCCTTCAGCTCAGGTCATGATCCCAGGGTCCTGGGATCAAGCCCTGTGTCAGGCTCCCTGCTCAGCAAGAGCCTGCTTCTCCCTCTCCCTCTGCCTACTTGTGCTCTCTCTCTGTCTCTCTGTCAAATAAATAAAATCTTTAAATAAAAAAAATTAAAAATAAATAAAATGAAGTAGATATACAAATATGGAAACATTTCCAAGAAGTGCTTTTAAAAAAAGTAATTTATAGAACAATGTGATAATATATTAAACAGAGAAAATAAACCACAAATCAAAATTATATGTCTTATTTTATATGCATTGTGTAATTATGCAGATACCCAGACAACAGTATGAAAAAAAATACTCCAAATTGATAACAGTGGTTACTTCTGAGGGAGGGACCAGAAGGGAGGGTGGGTGGAATCTTTCAGTTAATCTTTATTTTCTGAATATTTTACCACACACCCCCCTGCAAAAAAAAAAGAAATGCAAGGAAAAGAGAGGGAGAAGGAGAGAAGGAGGAGGAAAAGAAGAAGGAGAAGGATGAAGTAAGGTAACCAAAAGCAGAAGTCTTTCAAGGCAGAAAATTCCTTGTTCTGTGCTTATGTTTGTCAAGAGGAAAAGAAACTAGAAAGTATGTCTTTGTCCAACACTGGGGAAAAAGGAATTTGATTTCATGAATTATTATTATTATTATTTAGAGAAGGTGGAGGGGGCAGAGGGAGAGAGAGAGAATCCTCAAGCAGACTCCACGCCCAGCTCAGAGCCCCACATGGGGCTCCATCTCACGACTCTGAGATCATGACCTGAGCCAAAACAAAGAATCAGACGCCTAACTGACTGAGCCACCCTGGCACCCCTGGATGAATGATTTTTATTATTGCTGCTGAAGTTGTGATGGCTGAAGTAGTATGGTGAATCTAATACTGAATTTTAAACTATAAAAATCCATATTGTAAATTGGGACCTGCCTTTGAATAGCTATGAACTCAAGCAAACAATTTCAATTCCATGTGCATCGTCTTCCAACTCTAAAGCAGGAGAAATAATACTTACCCCTAAAAAGGATGTTGGAGAAGAGAAATGACAGATGTAAGCAAAAGAATTTAGGTCTTTTGAATTTTATGTAAGCATAAGATAGGATGTTTCGGTATAATCTCCACCTATATACATATACTGACAGAAACTGGGTATCTGTTGCATACTGTTTACCAATTTTAAATGTGCAAGTTACTGTTTAAGGTAATCTTGCATAATCCTTGGGTCAATATTACAAAACGCTAACAATCAGTTCTTTCAGTTTCAGATTTCAAAAAAGCCTCCTTTCAGATTTAAATTGAATGGGCAACCATTATTTTTAGTGCTTAAAAACACAGTGGCGTCCCCTTGGAAATCCCTAATTATGGTAGCTATTGTCTAAATTAGGTGAAAATTATAATCTAAGAAAGTCTATTGATTGTTTTCAAAGCAAGATATTGTAATTCAAGCATATTTCCACATGCCAGTGAATTGCTGGAAAGCTGCAAGTTTAGCTTTCCGCTCTGATAGAGTTTTAAAAGAGGTCAGAATACGTTTTACCATAGTGTCTAGCAATGTGAGTCTGTGCAGACCTTTGGCAGACATTCCTGCACACTCAAGCTAAATCAATGAATCATCCATTGTTGGCCGGCCCTGCTCTCAGTTGCTAAGAGATTTTTCAAGCATACTGAGGCTTCATTCTACATGGTCTGAAAAAAAGGACAAAATGTATTAAATTTGTAAATGTCTCATCTTTCCTAAATCAGTAATTAAAACTTTGTCCTGGACTTTAACATTTGGGGCAATGGGTAAGTCAGTATGCAGCTGGAGAACTTTCTACTGGGGAAAATACAGGAGAAAACTTCCTGTTCCTAACTCTTCAGAGCTATGTGTGTGGAGGAAATGGAAATATTTAAAAAGTGGATGCAGACACCAAAAACAAACACTCAACTAGGAAGGTCTAAACTCTTTTAATGAAAACTAATGTGCGTGTGTTATTATGTTTCAAATGAAGATTTTCTTTCATTTTTATTAAATATACTTTAATTTTCCTCATTTCTCTGAGTCATACATTACTTTGTAATTTAGCATGTAATTATAAAGCTTTGATATAATATTTTTTAATATAGAAATTTAAAAGTACCATAAAAATGGAATATAGTGGGGCACCTGGGTGGCTCAGTCGGTTGAGCGTCTGCCTTCGCCTTGGTCATAACCTCAGGGTCCTGCATCAGGCTCCCTGCTCAGTGGGGAGTCTGCTTCTCCCTCTCCCTCTGCCTACCCCCCCCAACCGCTGCAGCTTGTGCTCGCAGAATAGTTTTTTTCAGCTTACTATTTATGAATGTGTTAAGTTTATTATGTTTTATATATATCTTTACTGATATTTCAAGTTTTAAAATATATAATAGTTTTATTTATGTTCTTTTTGGACTTGGTGATAATTTCACATTATTGAGAATCCCATAATTTATCATAGAGGTTAATGATTCATTTGATGAGAGGAAAAGGATGTTTGGGCTACAGATCTAAAAAGAAAAAGGGCCTAACAAATCTAAACTTAAAAGCAAGGTATTTTATTGGATTTGAGTTTATTCCTTAGTTTCCCAGGATAAAATTCTATTCCATAAATTTCTCATAAAGATGAAGCTTTTGACATAAGTATGTGGGTTTTGAAGTTGGACAGGCCTGAGTTATGATCCTGGCTGCTTGATGTTCTAGGTGGTGTGACTTTGAGCAAGTTGCCTTCTTTGGGCCCCCACTTCCACACCTGTAAAATAACATAACAATGTACACCACACAAGGTTGTTATGGTACTCAAACAAGGAAATATCATAGCCCTGTCACGTAGTGGGTCCTCAGTTCTCAGCTTCTCTAAAACTGTGGGAGGCTAATTCCAATATGCTCTTAAATGCTCACAACCACACCTTGTTTGTTTTCAGCTGGCAACATTACTATTTGTTTTACTTCTAATTTCAACAGAGATGTATTCGGATGAGTGGATAAGAACATCTCATGTTCAGGAGCTTGGGATAAGAGCACATGAAGAGTCTTACACCTTGGCCTTCTTTCTTGCAAAGAAACAAAACATTTGTGATTCGTGGCTTCTTGCCTCCCTTCTCTCTGTGAGGTCCTCTTGTTATGGACCCCACCTTCTTTCAAGACTTCCTTTCCAACATGCCATCTCCAGTTTACTATTCACTGCTATAAAGCAGGACTTCATTAAGGGCACTTTAGTTTCAGCCATGGACCAAGTATTTTCCCAGCCAAATGCAGAGCAGGGAATGAACTGCACCTTGGTACCAGCCCTGTTCTGTTGATCCAGAACATTACTTTTTAAGACTTTAAAGCAAGTTTACAGAAAAATAAAGACTGACCCTATTTATATGCTTAAGCTTCCTGACACCTGTGTTTGTTTAGCGGAAATCACTCAATGTCTGTACTAACAATTTGATGACGTACACCCTTTATAGAACCAAGTACATTATTTTTACAGTAAGTTTTTTAATGTCAGGGGAAAACAATATCTTTTCCTCAGGTGTTTGAGTATTTCCCTCTGTAGTCTTAGATACCGTTTTAACCCTATTTCTTTTAGGTAATCTTTGTTATTATGCTTGATTGTACACCAAATGGAAATGAACCCATTTGGCTTATTATTCAGTTATACTGAAGAGAATTGCTAGCATCTCTGCTCTCAGAATAATATAAAGTGGCAGCTGTATAGAACTAATAGAGAATCTGGTAGCCCCTGCGTAAAAAGAGAAAGCCTAATGTAGCTTAACAGTAGTATCAGCCAAAGAACATGTCCATCCTTGCCAGGAGAAGATAAAACAGAGGTAAATGACAGAGAGTGAGGATATAATGCTCAGGCTGTCCTAGGGACAGATTGTAGAGTTGGTTGTTCCCTGGCAAAAATAAAGCAAAACAAAACCCAAAGGAAAGAAGTTTAGGTTTAATGTATAAAGAAAATGATGTTCCCTGGAAATAAAGAAAATCGGCATAAACTAACTTAAATCGCAGCAGTGGCATTCAGTAAGCACTACGTGGAACAACTCTTGTGGCTTTTCTGTTAGAGTTTCACTTTGCAATTATAATTTTCATACAATTCAACTTGAGAGAGAGGGAGGGAGAGAGAGGGAGAATTTCCCTCACTTTCTAAATCATGGCTCAGTAGTGTGTTATAAAACACCAAGAACGGAAAAGCCATTACGTGGAATATAAAGAAATACTTGAGTCTACAATATCATTGAACTCTTGGATTCAGTTTCAGCAGACATGCTCTGTATTCCCACAAGAGTCTGGAAAATTAACTTCTATTTTTTTCTGTCTGGAGTTGCAGTTAGTGTTATTATTTGCTCCATGGCACAATCCGGGTCAGACTGTTCTGCAGTAACACAGGTGGATGTTAAAACAGGGAATCTGTTGAAAAGATTGCGGAGGAACTGCTTCCCTAAAGCAGTTTTGGATGGCAATTTGATGGCAGTCAGCTATGGTAAGGACAAATGAAGCCTAGCAGTACCTTCTAGAATGTGGTCTTGCAAGGTTTGTCACCTGCAGTCCTTAGGCGGAAGTTTCATGTAAAATGGATCTTTAGGACCAGGTGGCATTCTCTAAGGAGTGGATCCTAGAAATGGAGGTCATTGAATTCTCTTAATATTTGTGAATTGTAATGTTGTTCTGCATTTCTCTGACTAGCTTTATTTGCGAAATATAATATGCAATTCTTAAAGGAAAATTACATAAACCTTTTGTGTGGGCTTGAAAATATTCTAGAAATTTACTGTTAAAAACTAGTTATAGAAAGATTTCTTATCCTATTAAAGGTCGCAGGAGGAATATAGTTATGATTTAAGATATAGAAATTGTTTTGTATTACCTGAAGTGTTTTACTGTCAGCAATTACATTGTTAAAATGTAACATGTAAATTTTTCCAAGGGTATATGTATCCACTTGTAAGAAGTCACACAAGGGAAACTATATTTTATATGTTCGGCCCATTGAATTATTTTTCTAGTAAACAACCTGACATAAAATAGACCGAAACATCCATTTATTTTAACAGCTCTGTTAAATTACAGATTAATGGTCCAAAATAAAATCTGAACTGATTGAATACATAATTCAGCATTAAGGGGAAAATAGATCTTTTCCAACCGAGGATAGACATAATTTTTTTTTCTTTTGTGAATAACTTATTTTCCCCTTAATAAGTTTAGGACATGCCTGAACCACAGCCAGCCTTAAGAATCCCTTTGTTCAGAAACGTTCAGTGTTATATTGACTAAGGAGCGACTTGGGGGTTGAAAAATAGATCAGTATTTCGATTTCTGACTTTAGACTATTTTTAAAGTGCTAAGAGTTCCAACTGAAAAATTGCAAATGCTCCAGGACACTGTGCCTGGAAATAAGATTCCTGAATAGTAGAGCTTGGGGATGTTTTAGGCGGCTCTTACAGAAATGAGCCTTCAAGTACATTTTAAGTACAGTGTGTCTCGCACGTTTTGAATGGTTCTTCTCAGATTTTTCTTGGATATAACTGTTTCATTTTGTTTTGCTTCTTTTCTGTAATTCTATTTGGTAAACCCAGGAGTTTCCATGTTCAAGGGAAAAATTTCCTCAAACTTGCTATCATTCCTCTCCAGATCAAACCCTAGCAGGCCCTAGGGAGGGTCCCAGCCCACTGCCAACACACACAGATTCCCTTCTTATCTCTTGGAACAGATACTCTTCTATGGGCGCACACACCGCTGTCTTAAGAGAACAGATATCTGTTGAGGTTAAACTAATATTTTTGGAACAAAAACAAAAATTCTGAGATTTTTAATTGGTTAATTGTGTTTTCTAGAAATGAAACTTTAGGTCAGCTGTATTTACCAGAAAATCCAGAAGAGTGCTTTTTTATATCTTGGTATTTGTAACAAATTACAGATTTCAGAAGAAAATAACAAATTTGAGTCTGAAACGGTGTGGGGGAAATTCAGATATATACTGTCTTTTTAAAATATTTTGTCACTAAAAAACTCGGAAAGCAGTCTCATTTGTTATTAGGTGTAAGACTAATTGAGGAGAAAAAAATATTCACTCTTGAACCCTGGCTGGAAAAGAAACAGGAGGTGAATTTTTAAAAAACCACAATTTCAGAGCACATTAAAAAAGAACTAGGTACAAAACAGTTTATAAAAAATGTTTTCTTTCAAATAAGATAGTAATAGTGCTTTTAAAAATTTATATGTAATAATATCTGATTCTATGCTTAAATGAAAGGAATTTTAAAATAGCTCAAAAGCTGCTTCTCTTAAAATTCAAAGTAAAATTATATTTCGGCCTCATTGGAACCTTTTTCCTTAAGGTAAATATGAACCATGCTCTTCTGGTATATGCTGTTAAAACTGTCTTTAATATTTTGGTTATATTTTGTTGTTTTTTTCTGCCCCCTGGAAAGTGAATAAATCCAAATAAAAAGAAGTTGTCAGGAATGGAAGATTTCACTTTTAATGAATTTCGAGTTTTCACAGTAGTCTCCCTTCTCTTAGGAGCTCTAGGCTCATGGAAAAAGGGAACATTTCTGTCTTTTTATTGTTAAACTGTATCAACACGGTATATTATCATAGCTACTCTTAATATTCAAAGGCAGTTTCTACATAGCATCAGAATTTACTGATGAAAGAGTGTCAAGCTAGTGTACTTAGAAGTGTTCACTTTTCAGCCCATTGTTCTAGAATTGTATAGATAAAGCTTTAGAAATCTCAGATATTTGCTTACCAGGTCTTTGAAGAGTGTAATCACATTGTGAGTGTGGATGATATCTCTGCTTACATTTTTATATGTTTTCCATTTATGCATCATCATGCTGCAGAAGGGAGAGAAGACAGCTTAGTAGGGTATATAAAATACAAGGCAGAATCAATCAAAATATGGAGAAAGGAAGAAAATAAGAATAATTACCATCAGGAAGAGCCAGGAATGCGGTTAATGATAGGCATGATCTAGCCACTGTTGCAGATGGGTCACAAATTCCACTCTAAGCTTTCTACTGCCAACAGTAAGAGGTGGACCTGGTAGGTGTTTCAGTCTGTGACGACCCAAAGATACAGGCAAATCAGTTACTAAGAAGGAACAGTATTCTTACCACTAAGCTCAGAAGTTCTTCTTGGGGCCCCATGTGGCCGTAGTGTGATGATATAAATAGCATCATCTATCACATTTCTATAGTAGGTGCAACTCATTGAATTCAGTATTACAGTAGATGAACTCTTTTAATTCAAGTGTACATTTTAGAATTTCTGGAAGAGTAGACTGTGTGTTCTTCAGACAGTTCTCCCTGATTGTTTTTAATAAATTGTGCCAATGAGCTCACGATTTTGTTATGAAAAAGTAACAGACATAGCAAAACAAAGCCAAGATTTTCCTAAGCAAAAATTTGCGGGTCTACTCAGGTACATGGACCAAACAACAACAACAACAACAACAAAAATAACAAACAAAAGTGGACCTTCATAACTCCACAGTTTTGTTTCTTTAACAGGGCTGACATAGATGCAATCTCAAAAAAATGCGAGGTCCTCTATCTGCACTCCTTATGACATCTCAGAAAAACATGGATTAAACATGTATTGAACTTGGGTAATACTGTTTTCTTGCATTGTCTCCAAGATGAAAACTGCACACTGAGGCAACTAAATGATTTAATTCCTCCCAGATTATACTTATAAGATATATAAACAATGGAATCAGTTTGGTTTTAGGATATTTGAGTTATAGTACTTTTGTTTTGGTTTTGGTTTTGTTTCTGGAGTTTTTTGTTTTGTTTTGTTTTGGGGTTTTTTTTGTTGTTGTTGTTTGGTTTGGTTTGGTTTTTTGCTTTTTTAGTTATTATAGGCTGTAAGTTTGTCATATCAGGCCATTCTTAGTTAGAGATAAAATAAACCAAATCAGGAAGCTTGGCTTTCTGCTATCTATAGCAGAAGAACAAGGATCTATTTCATCCAAATACAGTATAACATCCTCTCTCTCCCAAATAAAAAGTTGCACATGGAGTAGGGGATGCAGGGACTCTTTATTTCTTTTCCTCATGTTTTCTTAAAGGAGTCCATTGCACTGAAACATTCTGGTCCTCTGATCCATGGTAGTAAGTTGCTAGTCATGTTGGTCAGCCACATATTTTAGTAGATTCACAGGTCATTTTGCTTAAAGTAGGAAGTGGGTTCCCCCTTTATCTCTTTGCTCAGCAAGCATTCCCCTGTGTTTCCTATTTCCTTGGGGAATGCCTTGGGACAGGTGGGTGGGGTGAAGAATGGTGTGATTGGGTTTTAAAATGACATCAGCCCAGCTCATGGATCAGGTTGTGTTCAGTTCTGACTGGAAGGTAGGTAGGAGACCTTGCCAGTTCTCCAATTAGATCCTTACCAGGGGACCCTGGATAAAGCTGATATCTGATCCCCATTCTGCCTTTGTCTCTTCCTAATTAGCTGTAGGATGGAGAAGAGGAGTGGGTAGTAATTGGTACTCCTAACCACTGGCAAATAAGGCAAGGACACTGAGACAGGATTAGGCTTGACTGGACATAGAACAGTATGTGACAGCATATTCTCTTTTCTCCTTTGACTTCAGATATAAAATTGACTAGAGTTTCTTTTTTCTATGATAAGTAATAAATATATTTCTGTGGGGTTTTTTTTGTTGAAAGTTAAAAGGTCTTCTAGAAATGTCAAGTTTGATTACATATTCTTTTGCCATTATTGCTGGACTATACTAGCATAAGTATAATAGAAATTTTCAGTATTTAAGAAAAGGGGGGGGGGGGCGCCTAGGTGGCTCAGTTGGTTAAGCATCTGCCTGAGGCTCAGGTCATGATCTCAGGGTCTTGGGATCAAGCCCCATGTTGGGCTCCCTGCTCAGCAGAGGGTCTCCTTCTCCCTCTCCTTCTGCTTTTCCCTCTGCTCCCCCTACCCCCGCTTGTGCTCTCTCTCTCAAATAAATTAATAAAAATCTTAAAAAATAAAGAAATTTTCAGTATTTTACTCATGGTGATCCTACTACCTGAAATACCCTCCTTAAGTCCTTCCTGCTTTCATTTTCCTTTTGGAGGGCTAATTCCAACTTCAGCTAGAACACAAGTTCTCTGAGATCAAAGAGTTCATTTTAATCATCCTTGTATCATGTCATTCATTCATTCATCCTTTACTTATATATTCATTCAAAAAGAAAAAACAACCTAACTTGTTAGCATCTCCTATGTGGTAGGTCTTGCACCAGGTCCCAGGGTGATGTAGCCATTAGCACGAGAGCAGAGATGCTGCCCTCACAGTCTCCGGGAAAGCCCCTCATGACAAAGGATTTCAGTGAAGGAAAGCATTGAGCACAGGGCCTCACAGCATCAGCCACTCAGCACACGTCTGTTCAGTGGATGAGTTAATCGGTAGTGAGGGAAGTGGCATGTAGTCCGTGTCCTGAGTTTTTTGTGTGGATTATCTGGATTCCCAGGCTAAAATTTAACAGATAGTAAGTAAGTAATATTCAGTGAACATTTACTGTGAGTAGGGCACCATGCTAAGTGCTTTACATATACCATTTTATTCTTCACAACAACCCTGTCCGGTAAAAGCCATTTCTAATGTCCATTTTATAAATGAGGAAAACGAAGCTCAGAGTATAAGTAACAAACCGACGCTCAGAGTATAAGTAACTTGACCAATCAATCAGCAACTATCAGAACAAGGATTTGAATGGAGTTGTTCAATTCCAAAGCTTGTGAACTTAAGCATTTTTCTGTACAACCTCCCAGGGGTTATCTCAACTCTTTTTAGTGAATCCTGGGACCTTAACAGAGAAGCCATCTATCAGTCAGGAGACCAAATATTCCACATTGAAAGCAGATAAAAATAGCTTCATCAGGAGCACAGCGAAGGTGACACTTTCTTGTTTTTTGTCATTTTTTTCAGAGAGCCATTGATTGTCCTAGAGTGGTAGTATGTCTAAGCAGGACCTTCCTGAATGCCACATCCAGCTAAGTTAAAGAGGAGATGCCTACAGATTCTTAGAGTGAGATTTTCATGAGTTTTAATATAAAATGTAATTTTATAGTTTACTAAGGGACCAAATGATTCTGGACAACACATTTAGAAATGGGGGGGGCGGGGAGGGGGAAAGTGAGACAAATTAAATATGTTATCCCCTTCCACATCCTTCCATTTTCATTTCTTAGGGAAAAACAGTAAAGATGGGGTAAAATTAGATAATTACTTTTCATTCAACCATTCAGATTATTTCTATAGCCTCATAGTTTATGACATTTACTCTTTATAAAACTTGTATTTACAAAGCTAATGTTCAAGAGGCAGTTTGGGTTTTTTTTTCTTAACAATAGTAGCAACAGTAACAATAGCTAAAATTGTTTGCTATGTTCCAGGCTTTGTCCTAAAGCTTTTACATGCATTATTTCATTTGATCATCCCCTCAACCCTAGGAGATAGTTACTATTATAATCTCCACTTTAAAAAGATCCAAAAGTTGGACAGGTTAAGTTAAGGGACCAAGATTTGGAGAGGTTGAGGATTATCTCAGGGTCACACTCCTATTAAATGGCTGATTTTATGCTCAAAATGAAGTCTGGCAGATTCCAGTGTCTATGGACTCAGTGACTCTCCTGGCCCACCTCCTTGAGAGGCTGGCCTGACTGCTGGCTAAACTGTATCAGGTAAGGCCTTGCAATCCAAACATATGAGTTTCCCAGGGTAAAATGATTTGAAGAAAATGGCACATTTTCCAAACTTGATAATATTCTTTTAAAGTGTGTCTTAAGGGGCATCTGGGTGGCTCAGTAGATTAAGTGTCTGACTCCTGATTTCAGCTCAGGTCATGATCTCAGGGTCCTGAGATCAAGCTCCATGCCAGGCTCCGTGCTCAGCTGGGAGTCTGCTGGAGATTCTCTCTCCATCTCCCTCTGCCCCTCCCCCTGCTCGTGCTCTCTCTATCTCTCTATAAAATAAATAAATAAATAAATAAAATCCTTTTTTTAAAGTGTGTTTTAAAATGAGATAGTCCTCCTAAAAGCAAATTATTAAAGAATACCCATCATTAAAATTATATTTAATACCTATTTATTATTTATTTTCTTCTAAGATGTTCCTGGTTTTCTTCACCAGGCCTAAAATTCAGTATTTTTTCCCAGGCCATTCTGAATTTGTTTTTGCTTCAAGTTAGGAAAGCTCCCTGGGTATAGCTGTGGATCAATGTTTTCAGCTGCCCTGCTCTATGCCAATGGTTTTGACTCCTTCAGCAAAGGCACTCTGGTCTGCCGAGGCTCTCTTATACAGCAGCTTAAGTAGATATTGCAGAGGAGAAGAATCAGCAGCAATTATGAATTGTGCTTCTGGATCTCTGTTAATTTTAATATAATGGCTGAATTTTCTTATTAATCTCTTTGCTACAGGTTCATCTCCTAAACACAGTCCAGAAGCACAGTGCTGTGTAGTTACAAATGGCCTTCTTAATTAGCTTCCAAGCTCTATTAGAGTTAATAGCTATATCAGGGCATAGCATTTTAAATAACATTTAAATAAATCCTCAAGGAGTTTTTAACACACTTACTGTCTGCTCCCTTTCATACCATTGTCACCAAAATCATCAAGAATCATACTTGTTCTTATGGAAGTATTTTCTAGACCATCCATTTATTTGTTAAAGGGGAGTATGTTGGCCCTCACTGTTTTAATGAGAAAAAACAATCACTTGAATTAGGAGAAATTGAAGAATGTTGTCACAGAGGTCGTTAGGAAAATAAAGTTACAATGTTTGAGTGTACGAGCTTGAGCCTTTTACTTCTAGCCATGAAAGCCTACAGGAAATTCCCTTTTGTTGTGAACAGTTAGAAAACTGGACCAATTATGTGAAACCCTGGTTTTCAGACAGTGTAGAAGAGGAAGTATGGGACTGTGATCCCTCAGGGAAAGGACACAAATGAAGTGTGATCTATACTTGCCTCAACTCACTGTCTGGAGTCTGTTTCCAGGCTCTCCAATTCTTTCACATAGGAGAGAAGGGGAACAGAACAGAGCTCAGTGGTCTTGCTGAGTTCAGAGGACAAAAATGAGAGTTTGGGGAGGTCAAGAATTTCAGGACATAGGGCGCGTGGGTGGCTCAGATGGTTAAGCGTCTGCCTTCGGCTCAGGTCATGATCCCGGCGTCCTGGGATTGAGTCCCACATCGGGCTCCCCGCTCTGCGGGAAGTCTGCTTCTCCCTCTGCCTCTCTCTCTCTCTCTCATGAATAAATAAGTAAAATCTTAAAAAAAAAAAAAGAATTTCAGGACAGAACACAGGAGATGAGGGTGCTTCATGAAGAGAGCATTCTAGACATATGCAGAATTGTTCCTTCAGTCTTTGGCTATAAATTTATTTGTCTGTGCATGCATAAAAGCAACTACTTAAGACTGGAGAGAGAACCAGTAGAAAACAGGCCCAAAAAATCCTGGAACTTAAAATAGTTGGGAATAGTTCGTATTCCTACCAGACAGAATGGAGAGATCTCAAAATGTGCGTGTGTGTGCCTGCACACACACGAGATAGACAAAGGAGAGAGTCAATAGTGCATAGGGATCTTACAGTCAGAACCAGAATGTATGGCTAGAGAAGTCAACATGAACAATGTCATCAGTGACCAGTGAGAGTATGACCATATCAGCTATGACAGTGCCAGTGACCAAGAATCTAGGACCCTGATGAGATGATTGTATATCCTGGAATATTCCAGCACAGAATTCTCTGTAAATGCACAGTGTGAATGTCACCTAGAAAGAAAGAGGTGGAAAAGAAAAGGAAGGACCTGAATTTAACTTAGTTTAACTTTTAAACGATTGAGAAATTAGATTTAACTGCATTTACCTGGATTGTTTTCTGTCTCTAGAAAGTATGTTCAGTTATAGGAAAATAAAATAATTTATATATAACAATTTGTAGTTTTAAAAATTGTCTACTGCATATTACTTAATGTCATGGGGCCTGGTTCATCATCATCTTTGAAATAGGGAAAATAATATCACCTTCACACAACTGAATAAGGTTTCAAGGAGTAATTTGTGAAAAACAAAAACTTTATACATTTAGAAGAAAATTTCCAATATGAATGTTAGGTAAGCTTAGGTTTTCTTGGGGGTTTTTGTTGTTGTTGTTGTTGTTTTCATGTAAGTTCTGTGCTCAACATGGGGCCCAAACTCATGACCCTGAGATCAAGAGTCACATGCTCCACCAACTGAGCTAACCAGGCCCTCCTAAGCTTCACTTTTTAAACCAATATGATTTCTGTTGTTTTAGGAGAATGGCTCTGGCTACAGTGTGTATGATGACTTGCAGAAGAAAAGACCATTAAGAAGAGACCAGTAAGGAGGCTTTGTAATTGTTCAGACAGCAGGGAATGAGGCCACCTTTAGGAAATTGCAATGTATGTGGGTTCAAGAGCCTTTCCAACGGTAGAAATGTGGAGAAGGGGGAGGAATTAGGGAGGAGTCAAAGAATACTCCAAGTTTTCAGGCTTAATGACGAAGAGGACAAGGATGACTTTAACAGAGTTCAAAAGTAAGGATGTCAGCAGGTTTTAGAGAAAGGTGAGTTCAACTTAAAGCATGTTGAATATAGAGTACAAAAATGCTCTCCAACAAGAAAAGTCAACCATAATGTAATGGTTAAGAATGAGGGTGTGGTGTGGTTCTGGAGGCAGACTCTTGCCAAAGTTACTTAAGCTCTCAGTGCCTCAGGTTCCTTTTGTGGAGAATGGTGGTGAAAATGTACATACGTCATGGATTTGTTAGGAAGCTTGAATAGGAAGTCATCCAGGAGGAACATTAGAATGGCACCATCTTTGAATATAGCTATTGTGACCATTATTGGTGGGAGGATGGTACCAAGGGCATGAGGAAAGAGCACTGCCCATTGATCTGGGTGACAGGAGATATAGCTCTGAACACTTAACCAGCCAGTAACTTTGAACAAGGGATTCAACCGGCCCTCAGTTTTTCATCTGTGAAAACAAGAGATTATTAGGTAATTCTCTATAAGGCCCCTTATAGCTCTTACCATTGAATGATTGTGTTGAGACTAAAAGTAAAATTTGTCACAGATAAAACCATAAGGGAAATAATTTATTCACAGATAATGGAGCAATCAATGATGTTCATCATATTTTTAAGTACCTGTGTGTCCCTAAGACATATTTTTGCATTTAAAGCACATTAGAAATTTAGACATGGTAAAGGTAAAAAGCTTTTTGAAATTTGCCTCTGGAGATTTTTTTTTAAGACTTTATTTCTTTATTAGACAGAGAGAGACCACAAGCAGGGGGAGCAGCAGGCGGAAGGAGAGGGAGAAGCAGACTCCCCGCTGAGCAGGGAGCCCGATGCAGGGCTCAATCCCAGGACCCTGGGATCACGACCTGAGCCGAAGGCAGACGCTTAACTGACTGAGCCACCCAGGCACTCCTGGAAGTTTTTTTTTAATTTAGAATTTCAACTGTGCATTAGTCTAGTGTCTTTTCTATTTACCTGTCACCGTAAATTTTCTGCAGGGTTTCTGGTAAATGTGTGGAGCCTTCTCCTGTTATGCTGGGCTTAGTGATGTCACAGAACAATTGTCTGGATGCTTACTTCATCTGTAAGAATAGGGTATTTCATTTGCCAGGATTTTCACTTGTTAAAAAGAATCCCAGTCTCCGTAGGCAGGGTGTTAATTTGCTGTTTTTTGATAAGCCATCTAGAGCAGAATGCAATCCTCTTCCCATTAGGTTACTAGAAATTTTTATCAATAGAAACATGCTAAGCACCTAACAAAGCTAAGTTTTGCATGTGGCACATTTGGGGGAAAGCTTATGAAGGAGGAGCTTGAAGGAGAAGATACCAAAGGACTCCTTCTTAATAGCTTATACCTCCTCTACAACCTTGCCTTTAATAGGGGAGATTTTCTTCACCCTAGTTAACTTCTTCTATCCCTTTCTGCTTTGCAAAATTTGACACCCACCCATATGTATTGAACAAAATCATTTTTCACTTATGTCCTTTGTAAAATGCAATATGTGGAATATGGCTGAAATCATAAGATGGAGTCCAATAAGTCACCTGTAAAAGTCAGCCCAAATTACTTTATTATCTCATATTCACGTCAAAAACTTTTTTCATATGACACATGTTTACTATTCACTTTAGATATATTTTCAAAGTGTTCCGCTATCAGATGAGGAATCAAATACAATAACTGTGTCGCAGTTTATACTATATATTTTCCAATTTTTCATGCGGTTAGGGCTTTAGATGTTAATGAAGAGGAAGTGAGGTTTTCAACTTATTTAGGAAACCAAATCTTCAATTCTCAGATTACTCAAAAGCCTTATTGTACATGGGTGTGTATGTATTGTGGGTGTATATTGGCAGAGAGGGAATTATGTTTTGCCTTGCAAAGGAACCATTTAGGGAAAATCTGGCAAACATTGTGAATGGCTTTGATTTAAAATTTTTTCTTATCAGTTGAAAAACAGTTGAAAAACACCTGGGCCACTAACTGTGCATTGTGTGGAAACGTCCAAAAATGTGCCTGCCTGGATAATGTCACAGAGGGCCATGGTCCCCACTCTTGTCTTCCAGTGCCAAGCCACATCTATTCTGTGATCTTTGGTTTCATCAGATGGCAGATGCTTCCTCATTTCATGCTATGAAAACTGAAATTCCAGCTAATATGAAAACTTTATAAATGAAATCTGGTAATTTGTACTTGAGTCCAAGAAGGTAATTTAAGTTTTTATGTATATAAAATTATATATTATTTTAAAGCTGTTTAAGTAGAAATGATTTTATATTAGTAGTCTTAACACTGGTTTTTTGTCTTAAAAACATTTGACTGGGACGTCTGGGTGGCTCAGTCAGTTAAGCGTCTGCCTTCAGCTCGGGTCATGATCCCAGGGTCCTGGGATTGAGTCCCACATCAGGTTCTCTGCTCAGCAGGGAGTCTGCCTCTCCCTCTGCCTGCCACTCCCTCTGCTTGTGCTCTCTCTTTCTCTCTGGCAAATAAATAAATAAAATCTGTAAAAAATATATATTTTTACTGAGTCAGGAGTCTTGTTATAGTGTAAATACGGGCCTTGGGTTCTAAGTCCTGCTTTAGCCCCTGTGACTGAGCAAAGTTACTTAAAGCTAATGGGACTTGGTTCCCTGATCTCTATGATTGCTAAGGTCTCTTCTAATTTGTTTTTTAAGATTTTATTTATTTACTTAGGGAAAGGGACAGAGCACAGCAGGGGGAGCGGCAGGCAGAAGAAGAAGCAGGCTCCCTGCCAAGCAAGGAGCCCGATATGGGACTCGATCCCAGGACCCTGGGATCATGACCTGAGTGGAAGGCAGACACCTAATCGACAGAGCCACCCAGGAGTCCCGATCTCTTCTGATTTTAATATTCCATGATTCCATGAGTTATATCATATGCTAGTTTCTTTTCATTTAATTCTCCAGTTCAGAAATTTATCACACATATATCTGCATCTAGCTTTGACATCTATTAGGTGATCAATAAATATTTGTTTAAGTAATGGTGTGTTTTGCTGTTTCTGATGGGTTGTGAAATTACTGTAATTTCACAGCTTTTTATATTGAGCTGTTAGTCATCTTTATTTTTGTTGAATGATATTGCTGCTTTAACATTTAATTCCTCTCTACCACAGCTTTGTGCATGATGTAGAATTGGTTTTTATGTGTTCTCACTAAGGTGTTTGAGAGAGGAATCTGCAGGAAAAACTCTTTCACTTCACCTAATCTTGGTCACTCTAAAAAGATAGAGGGTGGCTCAGTAGGTTTAAGTGGCCGACTCTTGATTTCGGCTTAGGTCATGATCTCTGGGTCCTGGCATCCAGCCCTGGGAGCCCCTCAACATGTCTGGGCTCTGCACTCAGTGGGGAGTCTGCTTCAAGATTCTCTCTCTCCCTCTGCCTGCCCCCGCTCTTGCAAGCACTCTCTCTCTCTCAAATAAATAAATAAATCTTTAAAAAAAAAAAAAGGTAAAAAGATACAAATATTTTCATAATCATAAAATAATCCAGAAAATAAATTTTACTTTTATTCAGCTTGACTTTACTAGTGAAAAAAGCCCAAACATTCTGATACTGGCCAGTTGCCTTATGGAAAGAAATGATACCCCAACTCTATCCATTGGATAACTAGTTAGAGACAAATATTAGGTACCCTGTGCTTGGGGATACATATCCTTTCTTCTAAGGCTCTTAGATATATATAATGAATAGAAAAAAAATTACAGGAAAACAAATTGTTTCCTGTTTAATAAAAGAATTTTAAAATTATAACATTTGTTCCCTTAACTTTGATTTTTTTCCATCATATATTTTCAATTAATCTTTAAGTGAGGGCGAAACTATTTAACTCAGTCATCAGATAGACTTACTGAGATCGTTGTATTAGTTCTTTAAAAATGCCTAATTCTGTAGGATCTATATTCAGCTTTGTCTATTTTCAGTATTTAACACTAACACCACAGTGGCTTAATATGCTATTTGTAATGGAGAGAGAGTTAATTCGTTATGCTAGTAAGAAGCAAACTTGGAAGCATTTAATACATTTTATATTATTATTTGTTCTGAGAGACTACCTCAAGATTTATAGGGTTCAATTTTGAACCTCAGAATAAATAAAGGGAAGGGAAGCCAAAACTTCCCTGGTGTTGAGGAAAAACTCCTGCTTTCTAACTTCCTATGAATGGCAGTATTGTTCACCACAGCACGGGGAACCAGGTCTTGCCATTCCATACTTAGGCTTGTTTTTATTTTTAAGGAATGTCGGAAAATTGTGGAAATGAATGTTTTTTCTTTTTCTTCTTTCCTTAATACCTCATGGATCCTGACCTTTTCCTTTAAACTGGTTTAGTATGTGTTTCCTTTAAAATTGGTCACTGACCCAAAAATAAGTTTTTCTTTTTCCATGATCTTCTCTAAAGAATTCTGTTAATAGCACACTAAACTGGATTACAAACTTACTGAATAAGTGCTTTGAATCCTGGGCAACCTTGGAATAAAGGGCACAGAAAGAGTAATACTGCATAAAACGAAATTGAGCAAGTTGGTATAAAGGAAAGGAATGCAACTGTATGGTTGATGTGATCAACATCTTCTAGTAGGTTTATTAGCAATTTAATGGAATATGGTTATTCAAGCACAATAATAGCTTCAGTTGAAATGTCTGCTCTGCTCTTTTTCCCATACACTTTGGAATGAGTTGAATGTGACAGTTGAGCTTTCAACAAGCTTCATGAATTTTAAATCCTTTTGAGACATAAAATGGATTCCATGGCATGTAGTCCGTGTGAACAAGTAGTTGGCAGCCTCGCCGGGTATTATGGGATATCAGGTGTCTTCAACATACTGAGGACCTGGATTCACTAGGTGCATTCTGGGTCTGCTCTGCATATCCACAAAGAACAGAGAACCTCTTTCTGGTCTAAAATTTAATAATTATTTTGCAGTTGTACAGTTACTTTCCCAGCAATTGGTTCAAGACTTAAACCTCGCATCATCGCAGAAGAAAATCTTTACTAATGTCTCAGAACAGATTATTTTTTGGCAGCTAAATAGTTCCTTTTTTTTCCTCCTTTCTCCTATCTGATTCATGTATATTTAGAGAAGAAAACCTCTATGAATTATGACATAGATTTGTATCCTCAAATTTTAACACATATCTGATCAGTCCTGAAGTATTTCTTTAAATATTTAAATGTTTTATAAAGCTGTGTTACCACTATAAAAATCTGAATCTTTGCTTGGGGATAAAATTATTGAAGTATTCTGAAATTCAATACAAGGAGCTTTACTAATTATATCTGGCACTATCTTACAACAAAAGACTGTTTTCAGAAGATAATTTTTGAAGAAATCCATTGTAAAGCAATCTCCATTTAAAGTGTGAATTCATTCTTAAATTACCTTATAACAGTGCCCCATATTTTATTTAAATATGGAATGTGGGTACTTACAGTGTAAATTAATAACAGCATGAGCAGAAGAACATTTCCATAAACACAGTAGGAAATTTTGGAAGTTTATGTGACAGATTATTAGTAGAGGTCTATAAATGGTATTGGGATTACAAAGTTTTTAATGGTTTTATTTTTACTGATCTGTACTTTCTAATTTTTCTGCATTGAATGTATGGAATGGGATGTGCTGCCTTTTTCATCTCAAGTCTAGGGAGAGTGGGTTATACCGAGACCTCTCAGAGAGTTGATAAATATTCCCTGCAGCTGGGAAATGCCCTGGGCACTAGTCTAGGAGATCTGAAGAGCAAGAAACTGGGTGACTAATGGCTTAGATACAGAGCCAGAAGAGTGCCACTTTGTTGGGGACAGACACACTGCCAGAGTTTGTGGAAGTATTTGCGTGGACTAGAAATGCAGGAGCAAAAGCTGGGCTGGGGCTGTTTCAAGTCCAGTCCAAGGGTATAGCCCACAGAAGCAAGGGGATCCCCACAGTGAAAGCCTGAATGGAGTGAACACAGGTGAACCAGAGGCTGGTAACTGAAGTGAAAAAGACTCTTACAATGTGGCCACAAGTGGTCCATTCTTCCTTACCCAGAGACACATCAGTATTTGAATGTTTAGAATAGTAGAAAGCATGCATTAACAAGCCATGTCTTCTGTGCATAGATCTGCCTTGGGAGTGGTTACTATAGTCGTAGGTAGTAGATGAAGTTTTAAATGTTCAGGTATTTCTCAACTTTTTCCATCAGTGACACAACAGTTATTATCCACTGACCAACCATAGCTCTTTTCATTTGTGCACATTTCCTTTGAATCTTTGTTAACAGTCATACTTTTTATTTTTATTTTTATTTTTTTAAAGATTTTTATTTATTTATTTGACAGAGAGAGCGAGAGAGCACAAGCAGGGAGAACAGTAGAGGGAGAGGGAGAAGCAGGCTCCCCGCCAAGCAGGGAGCCCGATGCGGGACTCGATCCCAGGACCGTGAGATCATGACCTGAGCCGAAGGCAGACACTTAACCATCTGAGCCACCCAGGCGCCCCAACAGTCATACTTTTTAAAAAATGTTGCAATCTAGTTTTTTAACAGCTAAATTTATCCATATTCTTCTTATTCTTAAAGATACCTCTTAGTTTCTCCCTGGGTATTTATAAGGATACACTTCATTTCACTGCACAAAAACTAAATGACATTAATCACTAAAAAGACAGTATGTTAAATTGTGCTCTGAAGACCTGAGTTAATCTACTTTTCAAAGTTCCTGAGGTACTATCCAAGAGAAACTGAAGCAAAGAAAATCTGGCTGACTATATGTTAATAGGAAATACTTAGGAAGTATATTTGTGTAATACTAAAATGCATTCAGCTCTGTGTTTAGCATAAACATTACTGTGTTCACTTGATATTTATTTCAAGATTTGAGTGTTAACTTATATGATACTAAATTTAGTTCAGATACATTCAGAAATTTTACAAACTATACCCACTGTTAAACGAAGTGGCTTTTGCCAACAGATTGTGTGCTTTGTTAGACTATAAGCTTTGTACATTTTATAATAAGCACATTCCTGTTGTGAAATGGAATGCATCTGCTCCATAGTAAATCTGGTTGAGAGACAATGGAACTTAGCCAGCCCAGTCCTGGTTCAAGGAAAAAGACAACAAATAGGGGCAATGACATTTAGGAGAATCTAATTTCATCATGCACTGCCTCATAAGAGAATCTAGATGACATTAAGGTTATTGTACTTTGAGAATTACTCAAAGCCAGCTACAAAGTGTCTTCCATGTTATAGAAGGGACTAGTTGCTTCCTCAGATAAATGTTTTAGTTGAAAGTTAGTTAATACTTAGTGATAAATTGGAAACAGAAATAAACTTTAAAAAAAAAAGAGAGAGAGAGAAAACTGTAAGGACAAGAATGTTACCATATTTTTCTAAAACTATTTGGGAAAGGCAAAACTCACCAGCTAGACAATAATTAGTTTTCCTTGGCAAAACGTTGACTGGAATGTTTCTATTAGGAAAATATTATCGAACTGTTCCAGTCTCTGTCCAGCTGAGGATACCCAGATTCGATAACAGAGAAGAGAAATTACTCACTATTTTTGTTACCACTATGTTAGAATTTGAACAGCTGTCAAAAACAAGAACAGTTTCTTGAAACTATCCATTTTATACAACTATAGTTGGAAATGAGCCTGTATTTAATATTTATAAGCATACAAATATTCAGCTGGTGGTTTTTCACTACCATATTTTAAATAGCTTTAGGAGAAGCAAAGGCTTGAACATATGACAAAGGGTGAATATTTACAAAATCACTTGCCATGCTGCAGCCTGGAATCAGAAGGCAACTTCTCAGAATGAAATACTATATCCTCTCATAACAGTGACCACAGCCTGTCACAACCATCTCTAATGAAGGCTGCAATCACAACACACAAAAAAGTCTAGGACTAGAGAGAAAAAAAAAAGGAGTATTCCCCCCAAAAATAATCCCAGCATTTCAGAAACCATCCTAAATATTGTGTTCAAACACTGGGCGATGTGGTACAGTTAAAAAAGTACCAACTTGTACCAGTTGTGAAGAAAGTCTCAATTGGTAAAAAATTAGTAAGTATAATATTTTTAAAAGATATGCAGCCTTATTCATTTTTAGCACACACAACAGTCATTTAGGATGTACTAATGAAGGGTTTCTAAATTGAGATCTTAGCAAACCTACTTGAATAAGTGAGTAAGAATGTTTTAATTAGCACAGCAAGCATCCATTTAGTCCTATGGTGCTTTGGTACAAATTATTTTGGACTAATTGATCTAAAATGTGTTTGAAAGTTGTTCTTCCTATAGCCTTGCTAACTCTGCTTAATGAACTTCACCCTGTCTCCTGTTCAAAGTGATCACAATTTCAAAATGTATGGTTTATGAAGGAATGAAATCTTATACTACTGCTATGTTTTATAGCTTCCACAAAACTGAATCTAACAAGAAAACACACAGGCATTTGACAGTAAGTAGCGCTTAAAGCCTTAACGTACCTATTACATCCAGAAAGTTCATTACAATCCATTTATTTTTTTCCAGACCTTTTATCCTGGTGGTATCTGTGCAGTCATAATGCATGTGCATTAAGTAGTCTTTTCCTGCCAAAGGGGGATTATTCCTTCCATTGTTGCAACCAGCCACCATACTGTGCAACAGAAATGCCTCAAAAATATCTCCAGGAATCTATTTCTTAGAATACAGTTGTTAAGAGGAATTGTCAAGGCCAGATTTCTCACATCACTTCCTGCAAAACACAGTTTGAGATAGTTCTAATTTCCCTTGGTTTTATGTCTTACTTCCAGTTCTGACTACACCCCCAGAAGGCTAGGTTAATATATTCAAATGTGGTGATCTCTCCATATCGAGAATATCTAGAAGGCATTTCACATTGTTTGGCTAAAACAGAACTCTTGAATTTTCTCCCTAGACTTCTTCCTTTCCTCTGCCTTTTCTGTATCAGGAATTAGTGCTATCATCCACCCAATTGCTCAAGTCAAAAATCTAAGTCATTCTTGATTGTTTTCTTTCCTTCACTCCCACATCTAATCCACCACCAAGTCCTGCCAACTCTCCTTCAAAACACATCCCAAATTTTGCCAGTTTTTTTTTTTTTCTTTGTCTCCACTATCATCACCTTTGTCTAAGCCACCATTATCTTTTGCTTGGACTATTGCAAATGCCTCTTAGCTAAATTCTCTGCTTCCATTCTTGCCTTCCAGTCCATTTTCCACAAAGCAGCTAGCCAAAATTATCTTTGTAAATTAGATTATGTCATTCTCCTCCTTCAAATTCCCAGTGGCTTCTGATAACACTTAAAACTCAAACCCCTGATGCTAGTTTACTAAGTTTTTTATGGTCTGTCCTCTGCCTATATCCCCAGCTTTATCTAGTACCTTGCTGTATTCATTTTCTAGAGCTGCCATAGCAAAGTACCACACACTGGGTGGCTTGAACTATAGAAATTTATTTTCTTATAATTCTGGAGCCCAGACATCTGAGATCAAGGTGTGGGCTGGGTTGTTTCTCCTGAAGCCTCCCTCTGGTTTGCAGATAGCCACCTTCCCCTTATGTTTTTACATGGTCTTCCCTTAGTACCTGTCTCTGTCCTAATCTCTTTTCATAAGGATGCCAGTCATATTGGATTAGGACCCATGCTAATGGCCTTGTTTTAACTTAATTACCTCTTTAAAGGCCTTATCTCCAAATTCAATCACATTCCAAAATACAGGGGGTTAGGACTTCAACATATGAATTTGGAGGGGAGACAATTCATCTCATAACACTTGCCCTGTTTGTTTAGCCCCATACTGGCTGTCTTTCTGTTCCTTGAACAAATTAATCTTGTTCCCACCTTAAGACATTTGCACTGGCTCTTGTTGGAACATTCTTCTCCCTGATGGCAACACAGTTGGTTCTTTCTGTTGACTCATACATATGTCACGTGTTCCAAAAGGCTATTCCTGACCTCCCATTCGAGCCCTCATTTTCGAGGCACACCTCAGAGATACGGTTCGGCATGTTCAGTTCTACATTACAACAATGAAGTGAGCCAACTGAATCTTTTCGTTTCCCAGAACATATAAAAGTTATGTTTATACTATACTGTAGTCTATTAAGTGCACAATAGCATTATGTGTAAAAAACAGTATGTATGCTGTAATTGAAAAATACAGTATTGCTAAGAAAATAATGCTAACCATCTTCTGAACTTTCAGTGAGTCCTTTTGCTGGGGGAGCGTCTTGCCTCAATGTTGATGGCTGCTGACTGATGAGGGTGGTGGTTGCTGAAGGTTGAGGTGGCTGTGGTAATTTCTTAAAATAAGACAACGATGACGTTTTCCACATTGATTGACTCTTCCTTTCATCAGTAATTTCTCTGTAGCATGTCATACTGTTTGATAGCCTTTTACCGACAGAACTTCATTCAAAATTGGAGTCAGTCCTCTCAAACCCTGCCACTGCTTTATCAATTAAGTTTGTGTAACATTGTATATCCTTTGTTGTCATTTCAACAATCTTCAGAACACCTACACCAGGAGTAGATTCCATCTCAAGAAACCACTTTCTTTGCTCTCTCATAAGAAGCAATTCCTCATCCATACAAGTTTTATCATGAAATTTCAGCCATTCAGTCACATGTTCAGGCTTCACTCCTAATTCTAGTTCACTTGCTGTTTCCACCACATCTGTGGTTACTTCCTTTACTGACATCTTGAACCTCTCAAAGTCAATCCATGAGAGTTAGAACCAACGTCTTCCAAGTTCCTGTTTATGTTGATATTTTGACCTCTTTCCATGAATCACAAAAGTTCTTAATGACATTTAAAATAGTGAATCTTTTCCCAAAGGTTTTCAATAAACTATGCCCAGATCCATCAGAGGGATCACTATCTTTGGCACATATATGTATTTCACTATCTTTGGCACATATATGTATTTCTTAAATAGTAAGACCTGAAAGTCAAAGTTACGTGTAGGTCCATGGGCTACAGAGTGGATGTTGTATTAGCAGGCATGTAAACAATATTAATCTCATTGTCCATCTCCTCCATCAGAGCTCCTGGATGACCAGGTGCATTGTCCATAAGCAATAATTTTTTAAAGGAATCTTTTTTTCTGAGCTGTAGGTCTCAATAGTGGGCTTAAAATATTCAGTAAACCTTGTGTTAAACAGATGTGCCCTCATCCAGGTTTTATTGTTACATTAATAAAGCATTAATAGATTTATCATAATTCTTAAGAACCCTAGGATTTTCAGAATGGTGCGTAAGCATTGGCTTTGACTTAAAATGATGGTTTTAAGGGGGTACTGCATTAGCCCCTAACAACAGAGTCTGGCTGTCCTTTGAAGCTTTGAAGCCAGGCGTTGACTAATCCTCTCTAGCTAAGAAAGTCCTAGATAGCATCTTCTTCAAGTAGAAGGCTGTTGCATCTACATTGAAAAATCTGTTGTTTAGTGTAGCCACCTTCATTAATTCTCATAGCTAGGTCTTCTGGAGAACTTGCTGCAGCTTCTCCATCAGCACTTGCTGCTTCACCTTGCACTACTATGTTTTAGAGATGGCTTCTTTCCTTAAACTTCATGAACCAACATCTGCTGCTTCAAAATTTTCTTCTGCAGCTTCCTCACCCCTCTCAGCCTTCATAGAATTGAAGAGAGCTGGGGCCTTGCTCTGAATTAGGCTTTGGCTTAAGGGAATGTAGTGGCTGGTTTGGTCTTCTTTCCAGGCCACTAACACTTTCTCCATATCAGCAATAAGGCTGTTCTGCTTTCTTTTCATACTTGTGTTCACTGGAGTAACACTTTTAATTTCCTTCAAGAACTTTTTCTTTGCGTTTACAACTTAGCAGTTTGGTGCAAAATGCCTAGCTTTCTGCCTAACTTGGCTTTTGACATGCCTTCTTCACTGAGCTTAATCATTTCTAGCTTTCGACTTAAAGTGAGACTCTGCCATTCACTTGAACA
This sequence comes from Neomonachus schauinslandi, assembly GCF_002201575.2. NCBI lineage: Eukaryota > Metazoa > Chordata > Mammalia > Carnivora > Phocidae > Neomonachus > Neomonachus schauinslandi. The sequence continues at coordinate 70,129,190 of NC_058406.1, read as the reverse complement.
CTTAGAGGCCCTTGTAGGGTTATTAATTGGTCTAATTTCAATATTGTGTCTCAGAAAGTAGGGATGCCTGAGGAGAGGGGGAAAGATGGGTAAACAGCTGGTCAGTGGAACAGTCAGAATACATACAGCATTTATCGATTAAGTTTGTCATCTTATATGGTGTGGTTTGTGGCTCCCCAAAACAATTAGAGTAGTGACATCAAAGATCACTGATCACAGATCACCGTAACAAAGAATGAAAAAGTTTGAAGTATTGCAGGAATTACAAAAATGTGACCCTGAGACACAAAATGAACACATGCTATTGGTAAAATGGCATTAATAACCTTGCTTAATGCAGAGTTGATACAAGACTTCAATTTATTTAAAAAAAAAATATGGAGTAGATGCGAAGCGCAATAAAGTACCATAAAATGAGGTATGCCTGTATGTCACATCCCCTGAATTAACTCTCTATATGGTACCTACTACTACATAATATTTTTCTGTTATTTACTGTCTATCTCTCCATTTCCCCACAAGAATATACACAAGGATCTTCTCTCTTCACTGATGTATTTCTAGGGCCCACAGTAGTGCCAGGTGTGTTAAGAATGTTGAATAGACGAACCATGAAAGACTGTGGACTCTGAGAAACAAACTGAGGGTCCTAGAGGGGAGGGGGGGCAGGGGGATGGGTTAACCTGGTGATGGGTATTAAAGAGGGCACGTTCTGCATGGAGCACTGGGTGTTATATGCAAACAATGAATCATGGAACACTACATCAAAAACTAATGATGTAATGTATGGTGATTAACATAACATAATAAAATAAAATTAAAAAAAGAATGTTGAATAGATATTGAATAACTGGATAAATGAATGAAATTATTAAGGATGGTAAAGATAAGACTGGCAGTTAATGATTATTGTGACAAATAGACAAGGATAGTTTTCTCCCTTGACGGTCTTTAGAAGTAAAGATGAATCTGCTTACCATTGAAATGCTGTTAAGAGCTGTCTAGAAGAGATCACCCGACCTTGTGACTATGCCTTGGCTAGACAAAGTAGAGATTTGTAAGTGAGGCATAAGTTTATTATAACATTTCTAGAAGTTTTGTGTAACGTGCAGAATTTTTCAGCTATTCATTCAGTAAACATATGGAGAGTCTGTTGTGGTCAGATCTTTTGTTGGTAGAATGCCCTGGGAAACATGGGAGTGCACAGAAGGCGTATCTCACCCAGCCAGAGCCTGCAATTGGGTACGCCCACGGGTCTCTTGGAAGGCTTTTAAGGCAGCTTAATGTCTACAAGGTATTAATTGTGTACTGGACATACAAAATATTTGTTGTACTTTACACCTGTTTGCCTTTATAAATGGCAGCCTACAGCTTCTCTGAATTTACAGAAAATTATGAGCACTTCAAGTTCTATGTCTGCTGCTTATTTTGGGTGGTGTGTGCTGCTAATTTTTATGCTTTTGACTTCTGGGAAAATTACTTTAAAATCTTAGAACCTTGTCAGTTCCCTAGTTTTTAACATACTAAATTTTGCAAATTTAGCAGCTGACATTTATTTTTATTTGGTATTTGGTGACAAAGCATATTTCTACTTGTTCTCTGCAGACAGAATGTCAGTGGCTCTTAGACACTCAGTACATGTATTGTGTCATTATTGTCAACAAGGAAATGGGCCACTTGAATTAGTACATTATCTGTCAGGAGAGTGACAAGACCAGCAGAGCCCCTGCCTTGTTTTTCATTTAGAAAGCTAAATGTTACTTTCAGTCTTCTTCCGGGAAACTGTCTTGTTGTGACATCTTTATGGAGGGGCCTCTGGACTTTTGTCTGTTTTATGTTTGTTTTTTTGTTTTTTAAGTATAGTTGACACACAATGTTGCATTGGTTTCATGTGTACCACTTAGTGATTTGACAAGTTTATACATTATACTATGTTTACCACTAGTATAGCTACCATCTGTCCCATTACGTCACTGTTACAGTATCACTGACTGTATTCCTTATGCTCTGCTTTTTATTCCCGTGATTTACTCGTTCCATGACTGGAGGCCTATATTTCCCTCTTCCTTTCACCCATTTTGCCCAATTCCCTATTCCCCTCTGGTCTGCAACCGTCAGTTTGTTCTCTGTATTTATAGTTCTGATTCTGCTTTTTTTCAATTCATATTTTTAGATTCCATTTATGAGTGGAATCATAGGTATTTGTCTTTTTCAGTCTGACTTACTTCACTTAGCACAATTCTCTCTGGGTCCATCCATGTTGTCTCAGATAGCACAATCTCATCCTTTTTTATGGCGTGTAATATTCCAGTGTGTGTGTGTGTGTGCATGCATGTGTACCACATTTTCCTTATCCAGCAGTCTACTGATGGACACTTAGGCTGCTTCCATGCCTTGGCTAGTGTAAATAGTCCTACAGTAAACGTAGGGGTGCATGTATCTTTTTGAGTTAAGTTTTAATTTTCCCTGGGTAAATACCCAATAGTGAAATTATTGGATCATATGGTAGTTCTATTTTTAATTTTTTGAGGAACATACATCTTATTTTCCACAGTGACTGCATCAGTTTGCATTCCCACCAACAGTGCACAAGGTCCCTTTTTCTCCACATCTTCACCAACACTGTTATTTCTTGTCTTCTTGATGTTAGCCATTCTAACAAGTGTGAGGTGATATCTCATTGTGGTTTTGACTTGCATTTCCCTGATGATGAGTGATGTTAAGCATCTTTTAATGCATCTGTTAGCCATCTGTATGTCTTCTTTGGAAAAATATCTATTCAGATCCTCTGCCCATTTTTTATTTATTTTTTTTAATTTAAGTTTTTACTTAAATTCCAGTTAGTTAACATACAGTGTAATATTAGTTTCAAGTGTACTATATAGTGATTCAACACTTTAACAAACCCGGCACTATTGTAGGCCCTAGAAATACATCACTCAGTGCCCCTCACAAGTGCACTCCTTAATCCCCATCACCTATTTAACCCACCTTCCCTCTGGTAACCATCAGTTTGTACTCAAGAGTCTGTTTCTTGGTTGGCCTCTCTCTCTCTTTTTTTCCCCTTTGTTAATTTATTTTGTTTCTTAAATTCCATATATGAGTGAAATTGTATGGAATTTGTCTTTCTCTGAATGACTTATTTTGCTTAACATTATACTCTCTAGCTCCATCATGTCATTGCAAATGGCAAGATTTCATTCTTTTTTATGGCTAAGTAATATTTTATTATACACACACACACACACACACACACACCGCATCTTCTTTATTCATTCATCAATCAATGGATACTTGCTGTTTCCATAATTTGGCTATCGTAGAAAATGCTGCATGGATCCCTTTGAATTAGTATTTTTGCATTCTTTGGGTAAATACCTAGTAGTGCGCTTACTGGATCATAGAGTTCTATTTTTAACTTTTTGAGGAACCTCATACTGTTTTCCAGAGTGGCTGTACCAGTTTCCTTTGCCCATTTTTTAATTGAATTGTTGGGTCTTTTGCTGTTAAGTTGTATAAGTTATTTATATATTTTGGATATTAACCCCTTATGAGATATATCATTTGCAAATATCTTCTCCCATTCAGTAGGTTATCTTTTTGTTTTATTAATGGTTTCCTTTGATGTGCAAAAGCTTTTTATTTTGGTATAGTACCAATAGTTTTTGCTTTTGTTTCCCTTGCCTTAGGAGACATATCTAGAAAAATGTTACTATGACTGATGTCAAAGAAATTACTGGCTATGTTATCTTCTAGGATTTTTATGGTTTCAGATCTCATGTTTAGGCCTTTAATCCATTTTGAGTTTATTTTTGTGTATGGTGTTAGAAAGTAGTCTAGTTTCATTCATTTACATGCAGCTGTCCAGTTTCCTGGAGGGACCCTTGAATATCTAGAAATTTCTAGGTAATGAGAGGGATCTTTCCCAGTTTTCTTCCAAGCTGTTTTTATCTCTCCTGGGTACTTTGGCTCCATTGGTTTTCCTTCTGAATTTCTGTCAAATCTTTCTATTGACATGTCCTCCAGATCTGATTACTAGTTCAGAGATGAGAGTATTGGAACATTAACTTCCAACTCTGACATATGGAGCTGTAACAATTGTGCTTTATCTACAGAATTGAGACATGTAATACTTCCTTTTGGCTTTACAAATTATTATTTACAATCTGCTGTTTTCTATAGACAGGATGGTTTTAGTATCACCAGGGGCATTTGATCAACATTCTTATCAGCCATGATACCAGGTATTATCAGTTAAAATAACACCTTACATATTGTGTAAATTTGTTGTATGGCAAGTCATGGTATATTTCTAGAGAAAGAAAAGCCTCCATTTAATGGTTGTTTCTACATCAGAACTTAATGAGTTTTAGTAATGTGGTCTATTGTTATGGACTCTTTGGATACCACTTCTCAGTTTTGTTATATAAGTAAATGAGTTGCCTTTAGCTGCAACTAACGGAAACTCAATTCAGATTGGTTAAGGAAATGAAAAATCTCGTATGCCAAGAACTTCAGGATTCCAGGATTGATTCATCAGCTCAACAGTGTCATCAAGGACCCAGTTCTTTCCATCTTTCTGCCCCATCATCCTTGATAATGGTTGTGTTCTCAGACCAGAATCAGTTCCAGCTACCATATCCAGACAGGACAATGTTCAAAAGAAGAGGTGGGATTACATTTCTTTCTATACCTCCAGGAACCTCTCAATGGACTTTCCCTCAGTGGCCAAAATTAGGTTATTTGTGCCAATCCCTGGTAAGAGGGATGGAACTGCCATGACTGATTCAGACTAGGAGGTACCTGAAGGGATATGGTATTATTAAATGAGGTAACCCATGTAAAATCACTTAGCACAATGCTGAGCACTTAGAAGAGCTTAATAAATTTTACATGTTATTAATGATGACACATTAAGTCTGTAGTATTAATATAGTAAAAGAGGACCAGAGTTATAAGTAGTTAGAGGCAGATTCCTCAGCCCTGGGGGTTACTGATTCTATGCTGAGGAGATGGAGACAGATGACAAGCCCCACTTGCATGTCGTTGCAGGGTTGTAGGATAAAGGCTCAGATCTTTAGAGAGAGCACAGAGAGGGCTCCTACTCATAGGAAGAGATTGGGATAAGCTACTAGAACAGGATTCCCAGGAAAAGGAACCAACGTAACACCTAGGTATATGGTCTAAAGTGGAACAAAGCATAAAGAATGACTTAATGCTGAGTCTCAGGAGGATTGGCATGGAGCTTGTTAGACCCTCCTTTTTCAGATGGTGATTGATCCTGGGAACTGTGGAGAGATGAACCCAAAGTTGATGAAGTCTCCTCTACTACATGTGGATATGAGAAAGTATGCAGAGGTTAGCAGCTAAGCAGGGCCTGAAAGCTGTTTTCTCATAAGAAAATTATTGATGCTCTACATAGTGTAATTATTATCACTGTTGGCAGGTAATTAGCAGCACTAAAAACACACACACACACACACAAAGTATCATAAGTTAGTGTTGACACTCACACACCTTGTTTTCTAGATACAGTTTCTCCCACTACAACAGAATCCTTCTGTTGGTTTCTGAGGGTTTAATCCTACTCGGATTTTTTAATCTACTTTTGGGTTTGCCATCTCTTCCTCCCCATCCATATATTCAGCTTCTTGCTTCTGACTGAATTTCATTAAACATCAGAATACTTTACGCATGAATAACCATCTGGGATGTTTTCAGTAAACTCTCTTGAAGGGAAATAGAATTACAGTTAGAGTCACATTTATGAATGCCAAAAACCATTTTAAACTACAACTCTTTGAAATCTAGAGCTGGAAATGACTTCCTTTTTAAGCTCTACCCCCTCATTTTACAAATATGGAAACCAAGATGCTAAATATCCTGGTTAATTTTTAGAACTTGTCACTAGAGATAAGCTAATACAGTTAGAAATCCATATCACTAGAGATAAACTAATAAGTTTAGAAATCTAAGAAATCAGTGGGGAAAATGCAATGGATATTTAACAGTGTGTGGGAAATGTTTCAGAGATCTTATTCATGCAACAGTTATTATTATTAAAGCTCAGTAAAAGGAAAATGAATGAGGTAGTTATAAAATTTTCATACATGTTGGCCATTGTGAATATCATGAGTTCCCAGACATTTACTTGACTCTGTCTGATAACTTTTGAAGATTTTAATGTAATAAATAATTTCCAGTTCTATTGACCATTTTCCTAACACAGTAAGCCCTTAATTGATTTTTCATATATTAAGGGGAGCTGTTTCTGATCTGAGAATCATCCAGAAACCTGTTTTATTTCTAAGGAAGACTTGCAGATGACCCACCAGCAGGAATAGATAACCATTATTAACATTTTTATTTCTTAATTTAAATGTTACTTCCTCAAAGTGACCTTCCTTGACCCCCTTGACACCCTTCTTAGTTCTCAAAGCACATGTTGTTTTCTTGCATAGTCCTTATCATAATGTATAACTTTTTGTTGACTTGGGTGAATCTGTTACCCTAAAGGCACTATATAGCAGGGGTCATATCTATTTTTTGATGACCACTGATCACTGTCTATCATGGTAAGAGCTCAGAACAGACACTTGATATTTACTGAAGGAATAAAACTGAGAATAGGATTGAGGTGGCTCAAGTATATAAAAGTATATACTTTTATCATTTTCACTTCTATGAGCAGTGTATTAGATTTGTAACTTTAAAAAAAAACAGTATTGCAACTTGTTTTCCATATTTTAAAATATAACTGTACAACATTTCAGTAAATAATAGATTAAGGAAGTTAGTGGATCTGGGACTTTAAACTCAAGTAAAACATTGTTTTCTTGGAAATTTCTTAGGAACATCTTAAGAACTTTTGCACCATATTCTGAACAAACAACTTGGAAATAAGCATTTAGCTCAACATTTTGCTTCTGAGCAAAGGCGTTTATAAATAAATTTATAAAATAAAATATGTTTAAATTTGGGGCTTTCTGTATTAGTTTTCTATTGCTGTGTAACCACTTACCATAACATAGAACTTAAAAGAACACCTACTTATTATCTCACAGCTTTCGCAGATTGGAAGTCTGGACATGGCATGCCTGGTTATTGGCTGGGCTCTGTTCTGATCTGGAGCTTAGACCTTCTTCCAAGCTCATTCAGGTCGTAGGCTGAATTCAGTTCCTTGTGGTTGTAGGATTAGGTCCCTGTTTTTTTGCTGGCTATTGACTAGGAGTTGCTCTTAGTTCCTAGAGGATGTTCTGTAGGCATCCCTCTATAGGCAGTTCCCACCATGGCTGTTTGCTTTTTTCCAGACTAATAGGACAACATCTCTCTGACTTCTTCCATCTCTTTTTAAGGGCTCACTTGATTAGGTCAGGCCTACCCAAGATAATCTCCCTTTTGATTAACTCAAGTCAACTGATTAGAGACTTAACTGCATCTGCAAAATATCTTTACTTGTGGCATAAAACATGCCTAATCACAGGAGTGATATCTCATCATATTTATATGTTCTTTCGACACCCAAAGGGAGAGATTTGTCCATGGTGTATGCATCAGGTGGTGGCAGTCTTGGGCATCTTAGAATTCTTCCTCCATACTTCCCAATGTGGTAGATTCTCAGAATCTTTCCCAATTGATTGAATTGGTGTATGGTGACATGGTTTGGTGTGTGTCTTTATGTCCATGTGCTTTTATAATCTTAACTGTAATTAAGATACATTTGTTGACTGAAGATTTCTCTGCAAATAACTCCTTCTCATAATCTGATCTAGAAATTGGAAGGATAAAGTCGTGGCTCCCAAAATTCATTAGTTTGTATATGCTTAGGAAAACAAAATTTAGGATCTTTAGAAACCAAATGTAAGTTCACATTGCCACAGTTTATAGCCTCTCCCCCCTCAACTCCCGTTCCTCCAGAATGTCTGAATATACATTTTTGTTCAAATAAAGTGAACATAACCTGTTTTTAAGAGTATTATAGATGCTCACAATCTTTTCTAATATTTATTTTCATTTGACGACATAATAGACATATAAATTATCTTGTTGTTAGTGACAAGTTGTATAGAAAGAACACAAACTGCAGAGTAAAGTTCTCGGAGTTCAAATCTCAGCTCTGCTGCTGTAAGACCTTGCGTGAGTCACATATTGTGCCTCGGCTTCCTCATCTCTAAAACAGAAATAATGCTTGTACTTGTTTCATTGGATTATGAGGGTTAGATTAGTTAAATATGAGTTCTTAAGAGAATGTCTGGCACATAGGAAGACTACATAAATGTTTACTGTTATCATTGCTAATTAAATTCCTCCTAAGAGTTTTGTCCTTACAATAGAAGAGGATTCCAATATGCTTTTACTTAGGAATTTTTAAGACTGTGTAATTTAGTATGTTAAGCCTCTCCTTGATCTTTTTTTTTTTTTTTTTGGTAGGTCTGGTTAGTTTTAGTAATTTAATTAGCACATGCGGTAAAGTTAAGGAATAAACCACTGAACAAACCTCAGGCATCCCAAAGTTGAAGGAGGTAATTCATATGCAGGCTGTCATTGGTGAGCATTCCTGATGTGGTTTATACGTTCTGTTCATATTACTTAGCATTTTAATTATATTATACCTTAGCATCCTAAGGCCCTAGTATATAAAAATGTCACTCACCTCTGAAATGAAGAGATCGTGGAATCTGGAGTCACCTGGAAAAGGATCTTGTAATACCAAGTGGACTTAAATGTACAGAGTTGGAAAACAGAAGGCGTGAGCTTCAATTCTGATGTGGGCTTTGCTTTGTGATGAGACTTCAGGAAAATCATAATCACACAGTGCAGTGAATAGGAACACGAGCATGAGCATGGGCTCAGGAGGCTTGACTCAGCAAATCAGTCAGCCTCCTCTAGCCTCAGTTTACTCATATGTAAAATGGGTATACTAGTGCTTACCCTTACTACCAACACAAGTATTTCATTTTATTATCGCTATATATCCATAAAGTATATCTCCCCAATGACTTGCTATCTTTCCAGGAACAGAGACTGTGCTTTTGTGTTTTTCTAAATATTTGTAGCCTGAATTTTTTTTTTTAAATTGGCATCTACTAAATGTTTGTTGAACTGAAATGTTGATTAAAGGAGAAAAGATATATAAAAGCATGATAGAGACATTAAGTATTGTTATAAAATCAGCTAAACGTACACTATTCCAAGTAGCCACAGGATCAAAGATGTGCTGATTAACAAAGAACATTGAAGTGGTACCAATGAAATGTGGACTTTTGAGTGTGACCAGGGACAACCCAGCGTAACTTTGATATACCCACAAGTTTCAAGCCAGCTGTGCCTTGATATGATAGACATCACATCAGCTTCTTGAGTGGCTTCCTCAGCATTATCTACAAGATAATTAACATTAAAAGGCAAAACAAAATCAACAAATTGAGAAAATGAATCTATTTGACGACCAACAAAGCCATGTTGCTGCTATTCAGCTTTTAAGAGCTTTTAAGAGCTAGATGGAGTATGAATAGGATGACGGTATAATTTCAAAGCTCTTATAATATGATGAGTAATAAAGGGACATGGAACATTGAAATGGGCTTTGAAAACCTAGTGGCGATAGTGTTGATAGCACAGCTCCCAACACATGTCTGTGGGGGACAGAGACATATCGGCCACAGACAAGCCGATGCCAAGGTCCTCATCTATAGTCATAACGTCTGGCACCCCACTGAGCAGAAGCAGCTAAAGGAAAGCAGCTTGGCAAACAAGTTGGTGCAGACTCTTAATGGAACCACACCACAAAACTGTTCATCAGCCCTTGTGAGCACATTCATGACATCCATAGTGAGGATGTGAAACATTCAAAGTGGACATAGTTGAAAATAGGCAGCAAAGGCAACTTTGGACAGGGTCAACTGGAAAATGTTGGCATCTAAGCAAAGAATATTGAACTAATTACAGTGCTCTTGCAAGCTACCATGAATATAACTTCCCAATAAAAATGTGTAAGGTTTTATACTTGTTCTAGTATTTTGTGTTTGGGGGAAATTTTGTAAGAAGAAAAGAAGAGTTGGAATCAAATGGTATATTTTTGTCTTTTATTTCTTTTTGAAAGGTAGCCAGAATCCAAACCAAGCACTGAGTTAATTTAGGGCAAAACAATAACATCAGCAACCACTGGTTTTGAGTACAATGTGCCAGGCACTATGTACTAGCTTATTTGTTACATAATCCCTGTTAGAGAGAAAACACTATCCCATTTGTGGATTAGGAAATCGAGGCTCAGAAAGTATAACTCATCCCAAGTAACATACCTAATAGTTCAAATCCTCAATTCTTCCATTCACCGTGAGAACCCAAAAGGAGTGAAATGAGAAGACAGGGTGATGATGTAAACATGAAGGACAAATGAGGGAATAGAAATGAGGGCTGTGAAAGAAGGTGAGAAGAGAGAGGAACAGAAAATATAGGAAAAGGGACCAGGCATTGAAAAAGAGAGGGAATTCTTTAGATCGAGTCCTTTAGAGTGGTCCTATCTTCAGGAACTGTAATCATTCTGTATCATCTTGGCTGACGCTCCTTTGAGTCCTGTGGGACGTCTTACCAGACAGGCCCACTTCCCACCTTACGTAGTACATCCAGGGGGCTGTTTTAAAGCAGAGATTATACAAGGAATCTACAACACAGCCTGACAGATTCCAGGAGCTGGCAGGAAATCAAACTGGCATGGTTTAAAATTTCAATGTGTCTTCAATGTTTGTGCTCTAACTTTACATTGGCTTTGCAGAAAAGACTGTAATTTTAATTCACTGGAAAGCAGATGGGATCTGTCATGGGGTAAAACATAAGAAACTTGTCCAAATGTAAGAAAAAGCAACGGCTTTCTTTTGTGGATCAGTTTCATCGCACAAGTATTTATCATTGGGTCCACATAAGCTGATATTCATCAAAATGATAGAAGTCCTATCTAATATTTATTGAGAATAATAATGTGCTAAGTGCTTTACATGTATTTCATCATTGGGGGAGCCAAGGAAGTTGGTACTACTATAACTAACCACCCATTTTAAAGATGAGAAAACTGAGGCCCAGAAAGTTAAACAAGCTGTCACTGGCTAATAAGTAGCCGAGCGGGATTTAAATTCCAGGCCCTTGAGGATAACAGTACACTATGCAGATATTCCCAGGGCAGTGCCTCTGCCTCTGTAGCCCCAAGAGCTCTAGTTTTTGACAATAGTACTCCAGGGGGAAAAAAAAGAAGGAAGGAAAAGGAGGTGGGGAGGGAAGGAAGAAGAAAAGGAAAAGATAATGACTTCAAAACTAGTACCAGCTCTTGAGAAAGACATGTGGGTTGGATGGTTGGAAGCCGCAGAGGTGGTCTGAACCCACTGTGGTCACGGAAGGAATCTTTAGCAAAGGGTGGGAGGAGCAAAGAGGAGGCAAAAAGAAATGGGAGTACAAAGTAAAGGAATGAGACCAAGTGTATGCAGAGTGAAAAGGGGAGGAAGAAAGGCCTTGCCAATCTTTAGAGTATGAAAATAATATCAGTAGGTTTTAAATTAATTAAGGTTGTTTCTCTAATTTACCCTTTTATTTCTAATTTCATGAGCTAAAGTGGACTATTCAACTCAACCTTTAGAACTAATGCTGTTTGTCTGGCAGTTTCTCCCCACCCTGAGTAATGTTAAGTTCCACTCTGCAACATTAGTGTCTCAGTGAAAGGTGGGGGGTGTGTTGTTTGGTCTTTTTTTTTTTCCTCTTGAAAGTTAATTAAGTCAACATTAACCATGGCTATGTAACCGCAGAATGGGCAGTTTCTCTGAGGGCTCATGGTTTGGATCTTTTCCTGCAAAAATTCCCACTTCTATAGTTATATTTAGTATTCTAAATGCCAGGATAACTGACTTGCTCTGGGTCCGTGTGTCAGGGCAATACTGGGCCTTGTTTGCAGCTGTTTGTCTGCTTCATGGAACCACTATGCCAAGAGTTTGTGGTTCTCAGTGGACAGCCTCCGGGTTCAGCCTCTCTTGTTTCTTCTCCAGAAATTTCCCTGGAGTTAACATTGCCGATTTGATGCCATATGGTTCTACAATTCTCAGAACTATTTACTTGACATTTAACAAATTTTTAAACGTGTCCATACCCTTAACTCTGAAAGTAATATGGTATCATCAATGTTTGTGTTATGGACCTATCCTGATGACTTTGTTTATATAGATGTGACTGAATATTTAAGGAGAAAAATAACTAACGGGCCTTGCGCAAAAGCCAGTTTTTTCATATTGATGCAGCTGTTTTAACTTTTAAGAAGCCACAAGCATTTTATCCTCTAAAACTTTAATTTGAAAGACACAGGACTTTTAAAGAAATACAGTGTTTCTGAAACTGGTATATATTAGCCTCCCTACTTCTGTTCTCTTTGAACGCCTGAGAATCGAATAAAGTTCCTCTTGAAACTCTTAAGAATTAAACAAAGTTAAATATACATTTTTCAGACCAAAATACATGTTATTGCTGTATTCCTGGTAATCTTTGAAATGTTAAGTTACTGTAGAAGCAGTAGCATCATAAGAGAGACAAAAGGTACAGTAGCTGCATTCTAAAGATCTCTCTCCAAGCTCGGAGAATTTTCCATAGACCCAGAGGCAGATGCCAGAAGGAAACAGTTGTGTTTTCTTGGGTTCACTGTAGCCCAACAAGCCATGGTGAATGGTATTTTGTTTCTTTTTTTATGCTACAGTAATGATTCTCCTTCCTGTTACATAGAAAAACCTATTCTGCTGTTAAAAGAGAACACTAGATATATTTATTACAACATGAAGACCATTTTGTCCATGGAAATAATTTTTTATTGTTCTGAGTCACTCTGGTTTGTGGAATTTTTACATGTTCCAGGACAAGGATGAGAGGATATATTTATTTTAATTTGTATCCTCTTTTTTTTCTTGACTGCATGAATGTCGGGCTTGTTGTCAGAATATTTCCATATTTTTATTACTTTAGAAGTTACTCTGCTGGGGCGCCTGGGTGGCTCAGTTGGTTAAGCGACTGCCTTCGGCTCAGGTCATGATCCTGGAGTCCCGGGATCGAGTCCCGCATCGGGCTCCCTGCTCAGCAGGGAGTCTGCTTCTCCCTCTGACCCTCCCCCTTCTCATGTGCTCTCTCTCATTCTCTCTCTCAAATAAATAAATTTAAAAAAATCTTTAAAAAAAAAAAAGAAGAAGTTACTCTGCTGTAATTGTGTCTCCTAAATTCTTCATTGACAATTCTGTATGTGTCCTGGACATGCTGTAGTTTGGCAGAACTACCTCCTTTTCTCAGTATCATGTGATCTCTTGTTTTTCCTTTCGCCCCTATTCATGTTTGCTCAATGTATGTCTTCACCATGTCAGAGGTTTACAGACCTTCACAAATATTTAAATTGTTGAGCTGCTGGAAGGATTTGAATTAAACTCTGAATTTCGAAGGGCATTTGTTATGCCTTAAATCTTTTTCTTGCATTAAAAATAAACCTCACTGGAAGTATTCCCTAATGCAGCCCAGAATATCTCTGTGCTTTAGACTATACCCTGCAATCCTAGAAAGGCCCTGAAATTCATTTTTCAAGTATTCTTTGGTGTGATTGCAATTATTGTATTTGTTAATCACCCCTAGGGGACTAGGTTAAATTTAATTAGCAGTTCAGACTTACAGAGAAGCCTTAGATGTTCTGACATCTTAGAAAATATTTGAACAGAAAACAATGTCCTGTGGGCTGAGATTTCAAGTAACTGGTTATTGTCATTGATATTTCTTCCATATATTACTCAATGTATGCAATTATGACTGACTTATTGACTGACTTAAGGTTTAAAATTAAATCTTGTACTTTCTGGCAAGAATAGGAAGATTTGTTCTGCCTTCCACCTTTCTTGACCCATATGCCCTAACTAACCCGTCTTCCAACAGTGTCCTAACCAGTCAGACTCCAACAGAAAAAGGGACTATAATATTGACTTTAGCATAGACTAGACAGAGACATAATGGACAATTTCTAATAGAAAATTTATTCTCTTACAAATGGTCATTGCAAGTCCAAACTACACTACGTATATTCATATAGTCACAAGGGTGTGTGCGTGTGTGTGTGTGTGTGCACTAGTGTATGTAAGAGCATGAATCAGTGTTCAGAAGTTTTAGATGATTAGTTTTGTTGTTAGAAAATGGTAGGGTGTCAATCTGAATAATTTTATTTTCACCAGGTTGACATGATGAAAGAAGCATTAGAAAAACTTCAGCTCAATCTAGTAGAGATGAAAGATGAAAACGCAACTTTAGATGGTGGAGACGTCTTATTCACAGGTATCTTCATCCCCACTTTCTCCTATCCAAAACTATTTCTAATACCTGGCTTGTATTCACTTAACTGTAAGGTTTTGTTTTTGTTTTTGTTTTTAATTACCAAAGTAAAAATGGTAACTGCAGGGAATTTGGAAAATACTGGAAAGTACAAAAGAGAATAAAATGAAAATGACCTTTCATTCAAAGATAATCATTTCAACATTTGGGTATATGTCCTTTTAGTACTTTTGTATGCATGCCATATTTGTGTATTTTTTACAAAAATGTTATCAGCGTGTACCTATCATTTTGTGGGTTGCATCTACTATATTCTACAATGTGAGCTTGTGGGTTGTCTAGTTTTGCATTGTATGTTATTGGATCTGGTTTGTGTTTAAAAGACTCTTAATTCAAGAGATGTCATTTACAAATAATTTTCTTGCCCAGACAGCAAGATGAGTTTAAATAATTTTCAATGCAAATTGATTTGGCTTCAATGCCAGATGAATAACATCAGAACTCAACCAAATACAAAAAGCTGGTATTATGGATCTACCTAGAATCAGTTTTTATAGTGGGCATAATATTGCTGCTAAAGAAACAGTAATTGTAGCATTTAACCTTTCCAGCTCTTTATGATCGGATTATTGTTTTGCAAAAGTCATGTGCCAAAATTTGGATCCCCAGATTCATTCTAGTTATACTGATAAGCAAGAAAATTGATAACAATTTTTAATTTATAGTGAGAGTTTATTTTCCCCTGAATGTCAGAGAAAAAATACCTGTTTCGTAGATGTAGCCCTACCAGCAAGGGCTGGTTACCAGGGATTTGGGAATGTAGCCCACATGGCCCCCTGAAAACATGAAGCTTCTTAGAAGTCTAATATTTTAGCTGATGTGAATTTTAGATTGAATCCCTTGTATATAGAGAAAATATAGCCATCTTCATTTTAATATAAACATAATGCTTTGTATTACTTACATTTTGCTATCATTAATGTTCTTGGAGGAGGAAAGGTGTTTATCCTGTGACGTTTGAGTAGTTCCTGGCTCAGTGTCACATATCTATGGGTGGGGCCACTGTGTTGCTGAGCTCTAGGCAACGCCATTCTTATCACAAGCTCATGAATAATACCCCCTGGGGTTGTGCACTGCACAACCTGGGCTGCGGGGTGCACACCCACTGAGCCCTAAGAACACAGAACAAGGGGTCAAGGAGGCCTACGCTGCATTCTCAGCTCTGGCCGTGTCCACGCAGACTCAGGCATTCTTTCGAATCTGCCTAGTAAGTTCCCCCTAGAATATTCTCTGTGTCTCCCAATGATGGCACTTCATTCCTTGGGCAGCACAGAACAACAGCCTGTTTCTGTTAGAAAATAGGCTTTTGTGAAAAGCTAGATGTGTAAATCATGCTTCCTTACAATAAAACTCTTTTTTACCGAACATAGCTATATAATAAATCACTTCTTGTAAGCAGGTACTGGTAATATTTGAAGTATGGTTTATTTTTTTTTTTAAGATTTTATTTATTTATTTGACAGAGAGACACAGTGAGAGAGGGAACACAAGCAGGGGGAGTGGGAGAGGGAGAAGCAGACTCCCTGATGCGGGGCTCGATCCCAGGACCCTGGGATCATGGCCCGAGCCAGAGGCAGACACTTAATGACTGAGCCACCCATGCGCCCCTGAAGTATGGTTTAAAACAAGCTGTGTTCACAGCCCTTTAGCTATCTTAACAGCTGAGCTGAACAGATTCCCTAAAATCTTCTCATGTTACGGCGCAGCTTTCGCTATAGAAACTATAGGAACCTCTTCCTTTGGTCAGAGATCTTTGCATAGCATTTCAATCCTGATGTTCTTGCCCCAAGTCCTTATTAGGTACCTAAGTACCGAGGCTTGCCATTGACACTATCTGCAAGCTTATTTTGGTAATATTCCATCCTTAACTTAATATCTTGAAAGTTATTTTATTCAAAACTGAGATTGTGTTGGGATATCTGCTTGGCACCTCATCCATGGCTGATGCCTGGTCCTGCCTTCTATTTCCTACTTCTCAATTTTTTTTTTTTTTAATTCTGGTAAAATACATATAACATGAAATTTGCCATCTTAACCATTTTCAAGTATACAGTTCAAGTGGCACTAACCACATTCACCGTATTGTGCCACCAACACCACTCAATTTTTTGATTCAGCAGAGTTGGGGAAGAAAAAAATCTGTAGCACTTTCCACAGCTTTTGTAGTGCTTTTCAGCTGCTTCATTAGCAGTTGATCGGGAAATGGGCAGGAAAGCAGCTATCCAACTCCAGTTCCCCTGGGAATCTTGTGAGTCAGGCAAGCAGCTCCTGGCAGAAATTATTTCAATCCAAATAGGCATCAGCATACCTCTACTTTCATTTTTTTTTATTTTTGTGAAATATGGAACAAATAAAAAAAGAATTATCAATGTCTATGTACAGTTTAAAGACCAAGGATAAAATGAGCACCTGGTGCCTCCACCTGGCTTTAAGAAACAGAATATTGCCAGGACCATAGGAGCCCCACTCCCAACCTCTCTCTCCTCTCAGCCTGAGGTAACCACTGTCCTGCATTTTGTATTAATCACTGCCTTGTCTTTCTTTGAGTTTTACCTCAATCTGTGTATTCCTAAACTATAAATTCCTTAAAAAAAAATTTTGTTTAGTTTTGCTTGTCTTATAACTTTATATGATTAGGATCATACTATATGAACTATTCTGTGATTTGTCTGCTTTTGATCTAACTTGATAAGTGTAGCTATAGTTTTTTTGTCTTCACTACTGTGTGGTATTCCATGGTTAAGAACTACCACAGTGCATTTATTCATTCTACTGCTGTTGGATATTTGAGTGTTTTCCAGTTTTTTTTTCAGTTATCTTCAGTGCTGCTGTGGACATTCTTGTGTCTCCTGGGAATGTGTATAAGAGTTTCTCTAAAGTAAACAGCTAGAAATGGAGTTTCAGGTGATAAACTCTTTTTGCTCCAGTGAAATATGTATGATTTTCTTCTTGAATCTATTGATGTGGTTAATTGCACTAATTGATCTTTCTGATATTTGATCGGTCTTGCATCCCTGGGATGAAGTCAAACTCCATTTTGATATACTTTCTTTTTACTATAGTGCTAGATTTAGTTTGTTAATTTTTTTCTTAAGACTTGTTTTTGTGGCCAGTAATTTTTCTTGCTTGCTTTCCTTCTCTGGCTTTGATAAAAGAATTATGTTAACCTCATAACATGTATTAGGGAATATTTCCTATGTTTCTGTTCTCTACTATTTGAATTGTGCATTCCTTGAACTTTGGTAGAACTTACCTAAAAACAGGCTCTGTGGGCCAGGTACTTTCTCTGTGGGGAGATTTTAAACTGATTCAATTCCTTTAATGGTTGCATGACAGTTTTTGTGAGTTCTGTTTTCTAATATTTTATCTAAGTTTTCGAAATGTTGGGTATAAACTACTTCATATCTTCTTAATATCTGTTTTAAGCTTCATAGTATTATAGCTACGTCCCCTTTTCATTCATAATGTTTATTTGTGCCTTCTCTTTTTTCTTTTGTGCCAGAGATCTGTCAATTTTATTCATCTTTTCAAAGAACCAATTTTGGGCTTTGTTGAATTCTCTTTCTCTTGTATATTTCCTTTCCTTTTCCTGTTTCTATCTTTAATTCTTTCCCTCAAATTTCTTTGTTTTTATTCTGTTCTTTTTTTCTTACATTTCAGGTTGGAACTTTGTCTATTTAATGTTGAACCTTTTCTCATCTTAAGGCAAGCAGTTAAAGCTATATAACTTTCCCTTCAAGTACTGCTTTAGCTGAATCCTTTGTGTTTTGATATATATTTGTAATCATTAGTTTTAAATGTTTTCTGATTTCCATTATGATTTATTCTTTGACTCATTCATGGATAATAATATTATTTAAAAAACATATCGGTCATTATTGTAAGTTGCTGGGGACACCATCTTATTACTCTGATAGTTAATAAGTGAAGGAAAGATTCGGGCATTTAGCTATCTTTCCTTTATGAATTCTATTTCAAGTAGACCAAATACTTGATTGAGAAAGTTTTTTTTTTTTTTTAAAGAATTCTAGCCAATAAATTTAGATTTCTAATAAAATAATGGATCTGTGTAATGATCATCCAAGGCTGTTAAAACGTTTATATGAAAGCTTGATGGGGAACTTTATAACGGAGGGATCAGGCTGATACCTCTTGAACGCACAGATATTCTAGTATCACTGACAATGTGGCTCTTAGTCATGTGCCTTGCGATGTGATACAGTACTATGGCCCCACCTCTGAAGTAGTCCTATCAAAAAAAAAATTTTTTTAACAAGAATCTAGTTAAATATCTACATGAAACTGTCAGTTTACTGAAAATACAGAGGGTAAAGGAACAATTTCATGTTAGATAATACACAGGGAAACAACCAGTCAAATCCAGAACGTAGAATCATCAATAGGATAAATGACCTGGCTTCTCCTATAAATGAATGAGATGAAAGGGTGGATTGATAACAGAAAAAGATGACATAAGAGACATAACAACAACAAACATGTTTTTTAGTATTTCAGTTCCAGAAGTTCAGTTATTTTCATCAGAAAGACCATTTAGGAATTTCAGGGCGCCTGGGTGGCTCAGTCGGTTAAGCGTCTGCCTTCAGCTCAGGTCATGATCCCAGGACCTTGCGATTGAGCCCTGCATCGGGCTCCCTCAGCAGGGAGCCTGCTTCTCCCTTTCCCTCTCCCCCTGCTTGTGCTCTCTCTCTCCGTCAAATAAGTAAAATCTTAAAAAAAAAAAAAGAAAGACCATTTAGGGGATCTAGTCCCCCATACTGCCAGAAACAGAAGTCCAACTGACTTTTTAAAGAGATAAGCAGTTTGCTTTTCTTTGTGCTTTGCTACCTTAGTCTTTTAAAATAGAAATAGTGTGCATACCCCATTATAAATTTGTTTAAATTTGCTTAATCCATTAAATATTTTTCCTAAAAATTATGTATAAATCTAATTTATAAATCTATTTTTATCTTAGAAGAATTCAGGAATTTTTTTAATTTCAGCTTTTTTAATAAAGTGAGTAATAATTTTGCCAAATAAAAGATCTTTCTCTTAGTTAAGTTTTGATTTGTATGTAGTGAGTTTTCTCAAGTGACAACGGAGACATACCATTACCAAACAAAAATAAAAACAAAAATAAAAAAACCTGTCAGTGTGCCACCAAAGAGTCCTCTGCCTGGAAGAGCATACGCCGCTGGAACTTATCATAACATCATTTGACCTAGGTCATTTACCTCTTTTTTAAGGACATTGTGAGGATTAAGTTTGTAACATTTGTAAAGTCTATCAAGCAATTCTTTGTACCTGGTTTTTCTTCTTATTCTTTATCCTAATGTTCTGGATCAAAATATATACTGATTTCTCTTTGAATATTTTTTCACATTTCATGTAGAATTCTTCTCAAAGAATTAAGGGAAGTTAAGAATCTTCAAAATTATATATTGCTTAATACTATCTACTATAATTGTTTGCCTCTCACTGGGGGACCATTTTTATTTGGTGTTTTGCCTTCTGAGAAGAAAATTTATGGAATTTCAGAAAAGCCAAATGACTAGAAATTTCCATCCTCCTAAACTTTAGTACTTTGCAAATAGGCATCTCTGATGTTTTGACTTGAAACAACAAATAAGAGTTTTAAGGATATCTCTTTAGAGGTCAGGCCTGAAGACCAATCAGCCCTTAACTCCCTTTATGCAGATAGTTTCTTCAGCCTTTACATTGTCGTTATAAGAAAAGGAATCTGACTTTATCATGAATGTCTAGTATCATTCTTTTAGGGAAAAAAAGGAAGAATTACTAACTTGTCATTGCTATTAATTTTTTATTACACAAGAAGGTGTTTAATTCTGTTATTTCCTAAGTGGAACGTTTTTTCTTTTATTGTGCTAAAATCTATATAACAAAACTTACCATTTAACTATTTTAAAGTGTGTAGTTCAGTGTGCAACCATCACCACCATCCATGTCCAGCATGTTTTCACCTTCGCATGCTGAAACTTCATACCCACTACACTGACTTCCCAGTTCCTCCTCCCCTCAGACCCTGGTAGCCACTATTCTACTTTCTGCCTCTGTGTATTTGAACAAGTTTATTTCTAAGGACAATAGCTTGAAATCAGATCTGTGTAAAGAGAACAGAGGTCAGAGTACAAGCAGAGCTGCCTTGTGTGGTAGGAAAGAACTGTGTGGTGCTTCAAGGTCAGTATATAATATAAAGAAACAGCGTGCCGTCCCTGGTGCCTTGTACTCACTGTGTTCCATGACATTTATTATAGGCAGAGAATTTTTTGTGGGCCTTTCCAAAAGGACAAATCAACGAGGTGCTGAAATCTTGGCTGATACTTTTAAGGTAGGTAAAGTTAGATCATTGATGTCTGGCATGCAGTAATTAATAAATATTCATAAACACATTAAATCAGCATGTCATGAATAATGGTATCTATATGTCACCAGCTCTGCAAAATAATTCCTAATATTTGTACATTTGCTAGAAGTTTTTTTTTTATTCTTATGTTAATCCCCATACATTACATCATTAGTTTTAGATGAAGTGTTCCGTGATTCATTGTGCATAACACCCAGTGCTCCATGCAGAATGTGCCCTCCTCAATACCCACCACCAGGCTAACCCATCCTCCCACCCCCCTCCCCTCTAGAACCCTCAGTTTGTTTTTCAGGGTCCATTGTCTCTCATGGTTCGTCTACCCCTCCGATTTCCCCCGCTTCATTCTTCCCCTCCCGCTACCTTCTTCTTCTTCTTTTTTTTTTCTTAACATATATTGCATTATTTGTTTCAGAAGTACAGATCTGAGATTCAACAGTCTTGCACAATTCACAGTGCTTACCAGAGCACATACCCTCCCCATTTGCTAGAAGTTTTAAGAGCTATCATATTCAAATTTCTCAATAAATAGGCTGCATTGGGCGACCATAGCTGCAAAAGACAAGGTTATAGACATCTTCTTTGTTCTCCCAGTGTATAATCATATAGCCACCTGGCAGATTTCCTGCAAAAATAAATGACTTTCAAAAAAATCTGGAGACCCAACTGACTCAAACATGAAACATGGATTTTTCACAATGGAATCAAGGATCACTTGTACTTAGTACCTACTATGTGCTGGAAACTGGGCTAGATACTGCACATACATCCTCTCAAGGTCCCTTTACGCCACTGATTATTAATAGATTGGCTCACCAGACTGCTTAGGAAGCTCTTTTCCCCTTGAGGACATGAGGCTCTATTTTGCACAGGATATTCAGACATGGCCTTCCAGAGTAGCCTACCCCATGGATCAACCAGCAAAGCTAGCCATTGACACAATCACACATCTGGAAGGAGGCTCTGCACTTGCTTCTTAAAAGTAGTCTTTATTGGGGTGCCTGGGTAGCTCAGTCAGTTAAGTGTCCAACTCTTGATTTTGGCTCAGGTCGTGATCTCAAGGTCCTGAGATGGAGCTGGGCAGGGAGCCTGCTTAAGATTCTCTCCCTCTACCCCTCCCTCTCCACCCTATGCAGTGCTCACTCTCTCTTAAAAAAAAAAAAAAAAAAAAAGTAGTCTTTATTTAACTGGCAATACCAAAACCTACATGTCCCAGTTTTTCTTCCAGATATTCAGGACCTAGAACTAGCCATGTTTCAGGCAGGTTTAAATCAGTTTTAGAATTATTCTGCAATGCCAAACTGCTTGTTTCTATTATACACATAGGACTATGCGGTCTCCACAGTCCCGGTGGTTGATGCTTTGCATTTGAAGAGTTTCTGCAGCATGGCTGGACCTAATCTAATCGCAATTGGATCCAGCGAATCTGCACAGAAGGCCCTAAAGGTAGATACAAAACTATGCTCCTTTGAAATGCAGCAGGCAATGCCTGCCACATGGTTTTTCTAATTCTGTCTACTGGGTGGGCAGCAAGCAGGAGTGGCAGGATGAGAACAGGCTGGTACTCAAGCCTTCTCAGATCAACACCATTGTGACCAAAGACAGAAGCTCCTCTCAGGCAAAAAGAGGAAATCTGTGTGTTCCGGGGTGCACAATTAATTTTTTTGCCCTTTTAGGTCTTTACTCGTCTACCTCAGTGCTAGACTTGGTGCATTTTGTCTCAGAAGAAATCATTGCCTGCCAATTGCTGAGTTCCCCCACCCTGCCTGCAACTTCTTCACCCAGCTCTCCTGGCCTTTCCATCTTCCTTTCCTCCTACTGTATCTTTGATTGTATTTCTAGGACTTTTAACAATTGTTGCTGACAGGCTGTCTCAGAATTTGAAATTGGTGGTTTTTTCTATGTTTCCTTTAGAGAATGTCTTTTGTTCTGCTTCATCGGGAAGGCTGTGTTGCTTTCCACATATAGGAAAGGTGGTGTCTTGAAAGAAAACATTTGATGGATGGTATCACTCAAAGGATCTAGAAGGATTATTTTTCTCCTCGGGGACTAACTGTGGTATCTATCCGTGTTAGCTGGGTTGGTCAGCACATGTCTGAAATTGAGTTTAAGGGAAGGAGAGGGCTGAAGCTGGCCTATACTGTGCTCTTGTGTTAATTAGCAGATGGAACATCCTCTGGGTAGACGAATTACAAAAAGTAGCTCCATCTGCCATTCTGGGTAGACTAGATCCCTAACTCAAAGAGCTTGGTCCCTAATTCATATAGGTCCCTAACTTAAATAGTCTGGAGAAACGAACATGTAACAAACTAAGAGATAATACAATATGGTTAACTAGCAAAACATTATGTGAAGTAGCCCTGACTGCTATTCACAGGATAAGATGGAGCTCCTTGAGGGCTAGATATTCAGAGAGAACCTCATGGACAAAAATGGGGCTAGACATGGGTCTTAAAGGGTTTGGCAAGGCGGGATTCAGTGAGACCGTGTTCCAGGTGGGAGCACAGTATAGACAAAGACTGAACCAGATAATACATGAGATTTGAGCAAACTAGTCCAACCAATAAGGAGTTTTCCTATGGGCTCCTGGAGATATGGCTGGTTGGAGGGATGGAGCAGGTGAAGTCTGAAGAGATAGCAACTTAAAAGTGAGGAAGAAGATGAGTTTATCTCCATGAAGCAGGAGTCTGGGCTTCTGAACAGAGAGGTTTGTATTGCTTTAGAGATGTTGGACCACCATTCCTTTTGAAAAAAAAAAGAAAGAAAGAAATAAGGGGGAAGATGCCGCAATCAGAAAAGAGGACCACTGATAACCTAGGGAAAAAAAGCCAAGCCCCAAGTCCCATTGTATGCCTTGGACTCACTACCATTTCTCCATTCATTTCCCATCTCATCATCAAGTCTAGTCCTCTAAGATCACATCATTTAAGGGCATCCTGTGTGGACTTTATAGTCCTCTTTCCTGTAGAGTTTATTTGAGTTAGTGTAATTAATGATGTTCACTCTATACTTGAAACCTTCTGTGTCAGAAGCTATAAATAATCTTCACTTACTGGAACAGTATTCACTCTTTGGAGATCATATTTTCCATCAGCAAATGTGCTTCCTAAACTATGGGCCCGTAGAGTTGGCAAATGCCCACCTACCATGTTTCTAGCATCAAAAACTTCTCTTTGTAGTGAAAGCCGAGGAATAAACTGAATGGAAGAATAATGAGAACTCCATGCAGTCATGTTCTCAGGTCAGAACTAGGTGGTTTGCTGAAATTCACATTTAGTGAGATGAACTGTTTATGTATTTGAGAACAGTTTTGGCTCTTGTATTAGATAAGTCATTAAAATTGGTAGTGTGGTAAGTCCTACTACTAATTTGGAGATAATAAAACTGATATAGGTAGGCAGGAAGACAAATGGATAGAGACAGATCACTTGCACATAGTGAACATATATCGGTTTTATTTTTTCCATTTTATCGATGAAAATACTGAGATCTGATGAAACAAAACATTTTGAATACGATCTTCTGGAATCAGATGTCCTGGTCCTTAATTTTCCTCTCCCCAATTGCCCGCCTCACTCCATACTCATTCTTTTTCATTTTGAAAGATTTTCCCAGTTATTTTGCTATAGATTTGTTTCATCTGAGCTTCCTCTTTCTCCTCCCCTCTCTCCAACTATCCACCACCTCTTCCCATTTTTTGCTATGGCGTCCAGGATCTGACCTGTGAGGAAAGATGTAAGTTTGTCCCAGATGCCTGTTTTTCCCTTGCAAATCTTGGTGTCTCTGTAGAGAAGCCCACGGCCACTTGGGCATCTTTTTCAAGGGCATAGCATTTAAATGGAGGTGAATTGTGCCTTCGTGCCACACACTGAGAGCTTGAATACTTCCCACATCTGTCACTACTTGCTGGATACTTGCCTCCTTCAGAGCCAGAAAACTACTTCTTATATATTCATGCAAAGCTGAGAGCCCAAGGGTTTCTGGATAGTCTTACTGCATTTGAAACACTTTGTAATGGGTTGCAATCGATTCTTGGTTAATGAAGTGGGATCTTATGGAGATAGTCATCATACCTGTCTAGGTTGTAGTAGATTTAGTAGTGTGTGCATTGTATATTTAAATGAAATCATCAATCTAGGAAGACTTTAGCGACTCTCTGCTGAAAAGCCCAGAACACACTTAATACAGGGCACATTTAATACACATTTAATACAGAGTATATTTAATGAAGGGAAGGAAGAAAAGAGGACATATTATTACTGCATTTCACTGTTGATATGGTCAAGGTACTGGAGGTTAGGTTGATTTGAACAAATACCTAAAGACATTTAACATCAAGTCTTATCCTAGAAATACTATTATCTAAGCAAAATCCATCTTCAGAGCAATCTGTCCATTCTATAGTTTTCCCCCCACATTTTCCATCATTCTGCACATGCCTCTAAGCATACCTTCATCCTGCCCTTCTGGCTATTAAAGAAAATAGTGTAGGATTAATTAATTCTTACACAGGCACTAGACCTACTAGTACTCTTGCAGAAGGAATGTTTGCCTTCTCAAAGATGATAACTCCAGTTGCTACACATCTGCAACTGCTGGTCACAAACATAATTTGAGCAAAAGAAGTCAATCACCAAGAAATACATATTCTTGGGCGCCTGGGTGGCTCAGTCGGTTAAGCATCTGCCTTCAACCCAGGTCACCTGCCTTCAGCTCAGGTCACGATCTCAGGGAAGTGGGATCCATCCCCATCCCTTCATCTCAGCGGGCTCCCTGCTCAGTGGGAAGTCTGCTTCTCCCTCTCCCTCTGCCCCACCCCCTCCACTCCTGCTCTGTCTCTCGATTTCTCTCTCTCTCAAATAAATAAATAAAATCTTTTTTTAAAAACTTAAAAAGTAAAAAATAAAGAAATACATATTCTATTATTTCATTCATTTAAACAGGAGACAAAACTATGCTATCAGCAGTCAGAATAGTGGTACTTTAAGGAGTGAGGGAGTCATGGTCCAGGGGGCTGCTTTGTATGTTTAATTCTTAAAGTTTACAAAAATATGTATATAATGTATTATTGGAAGTGGGCTGGGATTAACTTACATAAATAATTTTCCAATAACAGGGTCTAACTCTCAAACCCCTGCTTTACCTTCTACATGATTCCTGTCTTTACTGCAGACTAGGCTGTTTTTTATTTTATTAACTAAGGAAAAAAAAGACAAACTTTGTACCCCTTGAGCAACATCTCCCCATTTTCCCTCCCCCTAGCCCTTATACCTTAAATATATACAAGTTTTAATTGTCAGTTATACCTCAGTAAAGTTGGGGAGGCAAAGTCACGGCAAAGAGTAGATTTGCACCACACCCTATCCATTTTTTCCTAGATCCATTCCAAAATCGACTTCCTTTCCAGGAACCTGGATTAATTACATGCTCTCTGTCATAAGAGGACAAACTATAATTCCTGCCCTCTGGAGGGACTCACTGTATTGATTTTTAACTCAATCTCCTTGGTAGCATTCAGTCTTCCAGTCATTTAGGGGGGGAAAAAAGAAAGGAAGGAAGGTGGACAAAGAGAAAGAGGCAGAGAAGGTGGGAAGAGGTGGGGAAGTGACATTTAGCTAAAACTTTCCCCAAACTAATCAGAGGAGGCAGCTCCAAGCTGGAGGGGCCGCGGTGCTGACAAGCTGGGGGGCTGTGCCATCTGCCGGCTAGAGAGCAAGGAGAGCACCCTCACCTTCCTAACCCCTTGCAGAAACCAGTTCTTTTCCTCTTTTGGCATCTGCAATTTTGTTTATTGGGCTTTTTTTAGATTAATAATTCTATTCTTTTGTATCACGATGAATTATTATTTTAAAATGCTTTCGATAGAAGTACTGAAAGGATGTGTAAGAAAAGAATTATGAGATCACCACTCCTTTTTTTGGTCTTTGTCATGTAAATGGAGCTGAAATCTAGTAAGTGGAATTCCAGTAGACTTGTAATTTTAAATTATGACGCTCATAATGTATCTTGATGGAAATGTCTTTGGGTTTCTTATCTACTTCCTGAAATAACTAGCTGCATTTTTAAGATTCCTTGAATGAGCACATGGGCTGCTTTGCAGCTAATTTAAATTTCATAGCATGAAGCATGTTTTTTCTTTTGAATGACTAACTATATCATAGAGGTCACTCAGTATTTCCTCTCATTTTTGACTCAGCTTCAGCATTGATTTTATGTCCAAAAATGTCCATGTTATTTTATAGATGGTCATATAAAGAAAGAAGATGGAAAAACCCTTAATGTGTTTGGATTTTGTATGTTTTTTTATTGCCTGGAATTTCCTTTGATGACAACTGGAACAACAAATAGCAAAAACCAAAAGACAGAATGAGAGCTAACTAGTATCAACGGAGTGGTTGAAATGGAAAAATAAAGACTGCATTTCAAGTTGTTGTTGTCACAGGGAATTACAGTGTGTAGCCACAAGATTTCCCACTTTGGGTTTTTACTGTGAAACGCATGCTGACAATCCTATTGTGGGTTTAATTTAGTCTTATTATTTGGTTGTCTGTTCCAGTTGTATTCACCAGATCCACAAAACAATAATTTTTTTTTTAAATATACCATGCCTGAATTAAGAAATTAACAGAAAACCAAATAGCCTCTGAGTTTGTAACAACTGTTGATGCTTCTTTTCCTGGCTACAGTTGTCTTATCTGACGATATTCCCAGAGCATGCCAACAAGGCTGGGGTGGCCAAAATAAAATACTTGCCACGGTAGGGCCATAAATAATCTGAAGCTGTGGGACCAAAACAGCCATGCTGAATTTCAGCACCAGTTCCAAGGCAGGAAGAAGGCAAAATTGGCCAAGTAGGAGAAAGGGAATAATAATAGGGCTTTTATTCTCTTGAGCTTTCAAGAATAATTTCAGAGAGAAAAAAGAGGAAGAAATTACATTTAAAGTGCTGCTTATTCTGTTCATTATATGATGGGACATTGATAAATATTCAGCAGACTTTGTGGGATGTTATAGGGGGAATTTAAGCCTCTGTTGGGTAGCCTTTTAGTCCAAGACTTTTACTTAAAAGAGAAAAAGCCTAAGTGACCTTAAATTAGTGGTTTTTAATGAGAGGTGTAGCTTAAAACCACCTGAGGAACTTTCTGAAGACACACTGCCCTGGACCTGCCTCAGAAAATCCTAATGTTCTGGGTCTGGATCACATCTGCATTTTTGAAAAGTTCCACAGGTGATTCTGGAACACAGATTAATTGAGAGCCACTGCCTTCAAGGATTTCTGCAACTTCTAAAAGCACCTACTTAGAATCCTGAATAATACACACCTGAAGAAGCCAACCACTATGCATCATAGGTACAAAAGTATGTATTCCAAGTTGCAGTAAAAGTAGAGAAAGTGTCATGATTAAAGCTATCAAAAGCTAGAAGCTCCTTACCTTTTTGCTGCCTAGATTTCAACATTGTATAACTTAAAATATAATACCTAACTGGATAATAACTTGAATGCCATCATCTACTCCATTTGGTATGCTAAAATTCCTTATTAAAATACTCCAAATCACCAAAAAATTGCTGTTATCATTTTCTGAGGACAGGATATTTGCCTTTGGCTCATGTTTCCATACCCCCTCCCCCAACACACACACACACACAGACACACACACACAGAAAAATCTAACAGGAGCTGATCTCCAGGTGTGAAGATTTGTGCCAAAGAGACAAAAAGGTTAAACTTCACACCATTACTGATATTAAAGAAGAACTTACCTTTAAAAATAATCATGTTGATTAGTAAAGAAGCATAGTTGTCTAAAGAGCCAAAATGGCAGCAAGGGCTAAGCAGGTAACTTAGAATCCCAGTTCATGGGTTGTCCTTCTGGCTCTGCCACCATTTCTCCCTGTGTGACCCCTCCCTCCTGTACTCAGTCTCATCCTGAACAAGCAGTTGAATCAGCCTCCCTAGGGAATGAGAGCTTCATTCCTTCCTATCAGAAGCTTCAGGATGGGCAGTTAAGGTGAAGGACTGTGTCTTGAACATGTGGATGTGCAAACACCTGGCAAAAAGTAGCAACCACTTAATTTTAGAGCACCAGCCATAGGGATAGTTCCAAAGTGGGTTGACCATAGACTCTTGACCACTGTGACATTGTTCTTTCAATGGCTGTAGGTGATGGGAGACTTGTGCTTAGCTGAATATCTTCATGCCTGTTTGAGGATAGAAAACCACAGAAGACTCCAACCTAATTCCATTTTTCTTTGAGGAGGCACCAGTTGAATATAACTAGTCCAATCAAATTGGATATCTAACAAACAATATCATTTTCTAATTTATACATAAAAATCTAATAGGAAAAAAAGGTGATGCTTCGGGGCACCTGGGTGGCTCAGTCAGTTAAGCATCTGGCTCTTGATTTCAGCTCAGGTCATAATCTCAGGGTCTTGAGATTGAGACCTGTCTCTGGCTCCTTGCCCAGCTTAAGATTCTCATTCCCTCCATCTCCCTCTGCCCCTCCCCCTCCCCACATGCTTGCTCTCTCTCTCTCTCTCTCTCTCTCTCTCTCTCTCCCCTCTAAAAAAAGAGGGGGGGTGAAGCTTCTAAAACCTTTCATTACTGTTCCTTTTGCAGAAAGACTTTTTAAAAGGCAGTAGAAAAAAAATAAAGCAGCGGGCAATTGAAAAGAGTCACAGATGAGCTTGAAGCTTGAGCTTCCTGAGCACCATCCAGCAATACTCTTACTGAGCAGCAACAGACAAAGATTCTGTCCCAAGCACAGGGGACACTGAGATGAGTGAGAAACAGTCTCTCCCTCAAGGCCCCTCTGGCTTAATTGAAGAAACAGGACAGGACATTAAAAGATAAATACTGTCACATTATAACACAAGATAAATGACTAGTAGGTGTGGGGTTCTCCTGGAAGGGATAGGAGTTCTAAGGAAGGTGTGATCACAGGAGGTGGGAGTCAAAGTCCAAGTGGACCAGAATGAACAGCAAGCCTGTCATAGAGGAGGAGTGGTGATTACAAACAGGATAGCTGGGGGGAATATCTATTTTATAATCAACAGACAATGGCTGGAGCAAGGGCTGGGAGCAGGGGAAAAAAAGTTCAGTTTCCAGATATAAGTTGGGCCTGATCCAAAGGCCAATAAATGAGGGTTTTCTTGTCTGCAGGCTGTGGGGAGGCACTCAAAATTTTTTAGCAGAGGTGTAAAAGCTGAAGGTGGTATTTTAGAAAAAAAAATCTATCTGGCAGTGTGCCTGTAATGATTTTTTTTTCAAAGATTTTATTTATTTATTTGACAGAGAGAGACACAGCAAGAGAGGGAGCACAAGCAGGGGGAGAGGGAGAGGGAGAAGCAGGCTTCCTGCTGAGCAGGGAGCCTGATGTGGGGCTCGATCCCAGTACCCGGGGACCATGACCTGAGCCGAAGGCAGATGCTTAACGACTAAGCTACACAGGCGCCCTGCCTGTAATGATTTAACAGGCATAAAGATTAGGAGTAATAAAATTAGGTGCCATCACATAGTCCAGAAATAAAGAAGAGGAGAGTCTGGACTAGAGAAGTAGCTGTGAAAATAGAAAGGGCCATGCAGAAGCTGAGTTCCATTTAGAGAAGTAACAGAACACTGTGACTGAGGGATTTAAGGGGCACAGGAGAAAAAAGGAGCAGATCAGCACTTTGACAGATATTTATAGAACTCCTGTGCTGTACCAGGCCTTGTACTAGGTCCTAGGGGACAGTGAGGAACAAAATGATTTCAGAAGTGACTACCAGATGGGGTGACTTTGTGGAATTTTTGGAAAAGAGTTCCAACTCTCCCTGTCACCATGAACTCAGTCCTCCCCATCTACACAGGAATAAACCATAGAAAATCGGTGGGCAAAAGTATGTTGCGGGATTTCACTGACCTAGATTCACATTTTGGGAACTGAGCTATGCTCAGACATATTCAACTGACAGTGGCTTGGGTAGACATCCCATGTCTAAGCTTGTAAGACACTAACGGGGTTGGCTCTCATTTCAGTTTCCATTGGCAGCAGTCAGTGGCTCATCCAAATTTGGAGTCTCTGTCCTTTACTCTTTTCTGTTTATTTTTTATCTTTACTCACCCTGAAAGCATACCAAAAAGTCACTTAAACATTTACATGCCCTCCATCTCCAGCAGTGTCCTATTGTTCTTTGGCTGAATTGAGTTGGCAAAAACTGCCCCCCCCACAAAAAAACCCAGGATAATTATTGTGTCGTAGGCTGAAATTGTACATCATAGCATGACCTGTGTGACACTCTCAGCCATGCCAACACCAATACCCTTGATGTTGGAGGGATTAGGGAATGTATCAGTTGAGCTAGAGGGAGGATGGTTGAGTTTTGGGTTACTGTTTCTCTGGAAATCACATGTATTAAATGCCTTAGGTGTTGATGAGTATCCTATTGCTTGGCTGAAGGTTAATAAAGCATATGGTAAAACGTAGACACTAAATTAGAAGTGACATTTTAACCATGAATTATTCTCCAGCCTCTAGGGAAACCATCCATACTACCTCATACAATACCAGAATTTGGACCATCCTTAGAAATAATGACATACAAAAGAAATTCAATTTGCCACCACCTTCCTGCTAAACCATTCCACTAGTATTATTACCCTGCTATTAATAATCACTGACTGGGGCGTCTGGGTGGCTCGATTGGTTAAGCATCTGACTTTTGGATTTGGCTCAGGTCCTGATCTCCTGGCCTTTGAGAGCAAGCCCCACGTCGGGCTCCGTGCTCAGCGGGAGTCTGCTTGGATATTCTCTCCATCTGCTCCTTCCCCTGCTCACTCGCTCTCTCTCTCTCTCTCAAACAAATAAATCTTTTAAAAAAATAATCAGTATCTTTCCTTATTTTTATCTTTCAAAATGTCATATTAGTCCAGCAATCTTTAAGAATACTTCTAAATCTACTTTTCATAGATGATCACTGGATGCTGTGGTTGGGGCCCACTGTTACTCAAACACTACCTGTCTACAGATTAAAAAAAAAAAAAAAAGAAAGGTTTCCAGATATGTTACAACAGCCATTCCCTTTAATCTCTTTCTGAAGTGGGATTAAGTTCAAAGCTGTGACCACATATCCAGAGGTGACCATCATATAGTTTCAACCAAAAAAAAAAAGCCAATTGGAAACTAAATGAAAGGTGTTGAATCTATTGCATTTTGTGCACATTTTCTCATCACTCATTTGTTTGTCTTTTTTTTTCATTTTATTATGTTATGTTAATCACCATACATCATTAGTTTTTGATATAGTGTTCCATGATTCATTGTTTGCCTCATTTGTTTTTCCATCCACACTCTGGCAAGTGATAAGAGCTCAATATTGCTCAATATGCAACTACTAGTAGTTGAAATATCAGTAGCAGTAATAATACCTTTTAGGTATAAAAATCATGTTAATTTAATTTGAGAAGTCTAAGTTAGTGGTTTTCAAGTTTTAGTGTACTCAAGAATCACATGAAGTGCACGTTTGAAATGCACATCACATTCGTCAGATTGACCAGGGGAAATTCTGATTCGACAAGGCTGGGATGGAGCCCAGAAACCACTGCATGATTTGGATGTAGGTAATCCATAGATCACAGTGTGAGAAACACTGGCTCTATCTGGAATTCACCAGATATCAGTTCCTACATGTATTGGCATATGAAGGCAGGGGGAGAAAATTCATTCTAAAAGTAAATTGCTATGTCCTTGAACAGAAAATGCTACCAACTCTCATTCAGAATATCATACTGAGTAAAATAACTGGCACTTCAGAGAAATAGCTCTCATGTGAAAGAAAACAATGCAGAACTCCACTAGATTATTGAAATACAACTGCTTAGGAAGAGCTCACTGTTCTCTAAAAATCCTGTGTCTTTTTAGGGGGAAATTCTTACAGAGTAAACGATACATATCATGTGTTCTATCTCTCTCTGTTGATAACACTTGCATGTTAAAAACAATGTATCTGAAGTGAGTTATTGCTCTAATTCTCATAGGCACATAGGCCATCAGACTTGAATAGAAAAGTCTACATTTCTTCTGAGCTCTGAAGTCCTGTGGCCTGAAAATGAACATGATACTAAATTGATCAGGTAGGACAGGGCACCTGGGTGGCTCAGTCAGTTAAGCATCTGCCTTCGGCTCAGGTCATGATCTCGGGGTCCTGGGATCAAGCCCCACATTGCAGCAAGCAGTCTGCTTCTCACTCTCCCGTGGCCCCTCCCCCACCCATTGGTATGCACACATTCTCTCTCTCAAATAAATAAATAAAATCTTAATGAATGAATGAATGAATTCTTCAAGTAGGAATAGAGGAAGGAGGAAGGAAACCCAGATCTCTATTTGGGTAAGAAGTTTGTGTGGTCCCATCCTTGAGCTTGTTAGGGAGAATCTGAGAAGGGCCTCTGGAGGGCAACCAAAGCTAGTCAAAGTCCAAGATGTGGTGACCAGTGTTGATCACACAGAAGGGTAGGGCACAAATGTTGATGGGCAACTCCTCTTTGCTGTTCAGTAAAGGTTGAGCTCTGATCATGTCTTTTTTTTTTTTTTAAAGATTTTATTTATTTATTTGAGAGAGAGAATGAGAGACAGAGAGCATGAGAGTCAGAGGGAGAAGCAGACCCCCGGCCGAGCAGGGAGCCCGATGCGGGACTCGATCCCGGGACCCCAGGACCATGACCCGAGCCGAAGGCAATCGCTCAACCAACTGAGCCACCCAGGCGCCCGAGCTCTGATCATGTCTTATAGGAAATTGCATTAGGAGATTTTAGGAGGATTTTAAGAGTTATTGAAATGCTGAAATGCAGTGCTAAAAATGATTCATTCACTCAACATTCAACAAACATGTATTGAGCATCTACCACACGCCAAGCACTGCTGCAAAGCCCTGCACAAGGGGTCAGTGGTGTAACTGTGTCTCCCTGGAAGCTTTTAAATAATCTGTCCTTCTGGGATGACTTGGATACCTTGACTTAATTGGATTCAAACAGTATGTCAATCACCGAAGGGATCAAAATATATATAATGGTGATGTAAAAATATATTACTTTCTGATTCAGTTGATGACTGCCAGCTAGTTGCCTTTCCCAACTTCTTATTCCACCCTTCCTTTTTATTAATTGAACCTTGAGTTTTAAATGAGCACATTGCCACTTGGAAGAAAGTCCACATTTCTCAGCTTCCTTCGTGCTAGGTATAACAGTGAGACTAAGTATTGCCAATGAGAGAAAAGAAGAAGTGCTAGGTATGAAATCCAGGCCCTGGACTGAAAGGACGGAGTTGTACCTTTTTCCCCTTCCTGAATTTGCTGCTTGAAAAAAAAAGGATGTGATGGTTGGAGCACCAGAGCTATTTTATACCATTTTATACCATGAGGACAGGGGTATGCTCTGCCCTAGGTCTGGAAGAGCAAAAAGCTAGAAGGACCCTGAACTCGTGATAACTCTCAGGTGACTCTGCTACACTATGACCTCAAAGAGAGAGAAATAAACTTTTTTTAAAGTCATATGGGGGGCAGGTCGTTTCTATTATAGCCAAATTTAGTCTATTTTAGCCAAATTGAGATAAAGGCTGTTTGTCTGCCTTCGGCATTAAGAGAAAACTCAATTCAAGCTGCCAAAACAAGGGAGATTTATTGGTCCATGTAGTTCTAAAGTAATGCAGACTTTACAGTGGGTTTGATTGATCTGCTCGATGATGCCATCCAAGAACCAGAATCTCTTGTGTCTCTTCTCCACCTAACACACATGTACTTCATCATAAAGCAGGCCCCTATCCAGGACAGCACAGTGACTGCCAGCACTTCTGACTACATGCTTGCACACCTATATTCAGGGAGGGGGACATTCATCTTCTCAGAAAAGTAAGGAAACTTCTTTTGGATCTTGTCTATTCTTACTATTCTGAATTGGTCATCTGCCCATCTTTGAAACACTGACTATAAGCAAGGGCTGACTTACACTGGAGCTACCCTTTCCTGATTGCATGGAGATGTGCTGGGGCACTGCAGCAAACTCTCAGGAGCACCATGGCCTATTTTAACATTTCAAAAGTAGCGCAGATATACCTGTCAGATAACACACACAATTTTACTGTTAGGTTGCTTGGATCTTTATACTTAATAAACAAAAGTGTTAGGGTTTTTTTGCAGGGTAGCGGGGGAGGAGGAGAGTTGTATTTTGTTTATTTTGGTTTTGGTTTGGTTTGGTTGGCCTCAAGGCACCATGAAAATATTACTGAGACACTACAGGTTTTGTGAACCAAGAAAGGAACCTCTGGCCCAGAGTCGGGTAGGGTTAACGTCCCCCAATGATGTGGGCTACACCGGGCAGTGTAGATAATACAAATGAAAAGTGGGGTAGTTACTAAGAAAACAGAGAACAGATGTGGGGGAAGCAACCACAATGTTCACCAGACCTTCAGAAGAGCTAAACCCCGACTTGCTCTTAGGGAGGGAATTGTCTTTGTTTAGGAAAATACAACAGGTCCTTTGGGGTGAAAGGTGCAATCCTTGAAGGCTTGGGGTCAGTAGACAATACAGCAAAAGAGAACACAAAAATGTCCTTTGTTAGAAGCACTAGGAACAGGGAGACAGGGAAATAGAATTTCCATATAATAACACTTTATTTCCATACAATTCACACTCTAGATGTAAAAGAGGGAGTGAGAAGAGGCCTCAGCCACAAGACAGGGTTGTCAAGTCTTTGAAGAACACCAGCATTCAGTATTCGATTTTAAGTGTTCATATTACTGCAATACTCCAACCTGCCAAACCTGAGAAAAACCTATTATCCTATGTGAATAGGGTTTTTTGAGGGAATCAAAGAAAGACTGGAGTCCCTGCCTATGTTGACATGGTTGAAAAGGATAGCACCTGTAAAATAACTATCTCTGAATGGATCTAAATCTCTGGAAGCTGGGGCCAGAGATAACATGAGAATATAAGCTCCCTCCTTCCCCCCCTCCCCACCCTTTACCCCCAAGACAGGTAGAAATTATGGAGAGGGCACAGAATAGTGGTTCTCTTTTTTTTTTTTTTTTAAGATTTTATTTATTTTTTGACAGAGAGAGAGACAGCGAGAGAGGGAACACAAGCAGGGGGAGTGGGAGAGGGAGAAGCAGGCTTCCCGCTGAGCAAGGAGCCCGATGTGGGGCTCGATCCCAGGACCCTGGGATCATGACCTGAGCCGAAGGCAGACGCCTAACGACTGAGCCACTCAGGTGCCCCCAGAATAGTGGTTCTCGATCCTGTCTACGTAGTAGAGTCACCTGGGGGGGAATGTTTAAAAAGAAATACTGATGTTTTGTCTTACTCCAGACCAAATAAATAAAAAAAAATCTCTATGGTTGGGACCCAGAAATCTGTACTTTTTAAAAATCTCCCCAGGTGATTTTAGTCTGTAGCCATGGTGGAGAACCACTGGCCTAGGATATTATACAAATCAAAGAATAGAGGTACAAGACATTCTTATTTAGATCTTGAAGAGAAGAGAGACCCCTTAAAGTGGAGGTGGAGGAAGGGATGAGGGAGGAGTTGACATGGTGCCTTCTTGTCCTACTTAAATTCTCTCCACCAAACTAAAACCAATAGAAAAGCCTGGACTGAGTCAGGAGAGCTAGGATTTAGTCCTTACTTTGCAGTTTACTAACTTTGTATGCTTTTAGCTAAGTCAATTAATTTTTCATCTGTGGGGCACCTGGGTGGCTCAGTTGGTTAAGCGACTGCCTTCGGCTCAGGTCATGATCCTGGAGTCCCTGGATCAAGTCCCGCATCGGGCTCCCGGCTCTGCAGGGAGTCTGCTTCTCCCTCTGACCCTCCCGACCCTCCCCCCTCTCATGCTCTCGCTCTGTCTCTCTCTCAAATAAATAAATAAAATCTTTAAAAAAAAAATTTTTTTTTCATCTGTGAATCTCTGTAAAAGAGAAGTGGACTTGATAATTTCCAAATTCGTGCCTAGTTCTCAAACTTACGATTCTTAGTTATAGAATACTAAGAATATGACATCACTTCCTTAGCTGCTCAGAGTGCTTTATCAACATTCACTGTCTGACACTAGCAAAGACCACATCCAGAAGGAAACCAAGGTTTCTCCCCAACCCCAAGGTAACCCCACACAAGAGTAAGCAAGGTGGGGATGGCTGTTTTCTTCTTTAACCATGGTTTGGTTGTAGTCATTTACAGGGTATTTCGGTTTCTGGGAAAAGATATATGAGGACAACAGCTGTTTTTTTAAACACTTAGCCCTTTCTTTTCAGGGCTCTTGTTAATTCAGAGGAAGACTAGAAGAGTAAATAGAATACTTATTTGGAAATTTGATTTCTTTCTTTTTATGGTTGTTTTTCCTTCTCCTTCCCATGAATATCTGCTCTTCTCCTAAAATATAAATAAATTTGATGACTTTCTCCTAAAAACAGTGGTTTTCAACCAGAAGCAACTTTGCCCCCCAGGGGACATTTGGTAATGTCTGGAGATATTTTTGTTACAACATGGTGGGTGGGAGAGTGGATGCTCCTGGCATGTAGTACACAGAGACAGGGATGCTGCTAAACATCCTACAATGCACAGGACAGCCCCCATAACAAAGAACAATCTAGCCGAAAATATCAATAGTGCTGAGGTTAAGAAACCCAGTCCTAAAATATGAATGAGATTTGTCAGCCCTGTTTCACAGAAATTTTAATTTCTGAGCATATCACAATTAAGGTGCTTACCCCTGATTAGGGACAGCAGTGACTCCTGAACGTCAATTCAGTGACTCCTGAACATGCCAGCATGTGTTTTCAGGAGCCAGGAATTAAATAGCTATATACAGTCCCAATGTTTATTAGATTTTTGTGTAACATTATTTTCAGGTATTGGAACTACTTAGTATACATGGACAAAAATTAAATAAATATGAGATGATCACAGAAATTGAGTAACAAGGCCATATGTAATTGCCTTTTATTACCATCCTTTGAGGGAAGTGGAGTTGGGGCCTCTGAACTGCGATATTCAGGCTCCTTTACTGACAGATTCAGTGGGGGTAAACGGATTTTGTTTTGAGTGTGTATATTTTAAAAAAAAGATCTGAAGAACTCATATCAAACTTTTAATAGTGGTTACCATGGGGAAAGGGGGAAGAGAGAAGAGTAAGATGGGGCAGAGAGGGGAGAAAGAAGACTTCAATTTTTTAAAATCAGCTTTATTGAAATATAATTTCCATATAATAACACTTTATTTCCATACAATTCACACTCTAGATGTACAATTCAATGAGTTTTGACAATGGTATATGGTTGTTTTAAGTCCAATAGAACTTTAACTTTTCATAGTTGAATCTTATAAGAAGCTTATGTTTCATAATTTTGTTTATAATTAGTTTTTTTGTTTATAATTAAAAACATGTTTTAGAAGAATTGTCTGAAATTATATACTCCTACCTCACCTCATTTTGTAAAAGCTGCTTACAGAGATGCATGAAGGATATCAAAATAACCAGAAATAAAAGGGTAAGATGATTTAAAAGTAAAACAATGCTTTAACTTGAAGCCAAGGGGTCCCGGGGTAGTTCAGTCAGTTAAGCATCCGACTCTTGATCTCAGCTCAGGTCTTGATCTCAGGGTCATAAGTTCAAGCCCCATGTTAGGCTCCACACTAGATATGGAGCCTACTTTAAAAAAAAAAGATTAATTGGAGCCAAGTTTAAGAATGCAGACCATGGATTCTCATTTCATTCTTTACACATAGGACAATCAGAGTTTAAGCTTCCAGTTAGTCAGTGTGAAAAGGGAAACCCTTTTCACCTTCTTTTGTGTGTTTGAGAGCATCAATGAAGTTAAGCTCCTATTTAGCAAACCCAGTTTGCCACCCTTCCTTCCAAGAGTCCATGGGTTTCATAAAACCATTGAAGGTTAATCCCCAGTTATTATTTGCCCATGAGGACACAAAAGTCATATGAGCCAAATTTTAAAGCTAAAGTTATCCATGGCATTAACTAAGAGGCTGTAGGGCTAGTTAAAGTAACTTTCTGTGAAGAGCCAACTTACACTAACATCTGGGAACTAAGTCTTATAAAATCATGAAGTCTCCTGTGTAGGACTGTGGTTTGCTGGAGTCAGCTCCTACCAGCTTATGAGGGCTGATTGTTAAATTTCCAGGTATTTTGGGGTGCCTGGGTGGCTCAGTCAATAGCTATATTGACTGCCTTCAGCTCAGGTCATGACCCCAGGGTCCTGGGATCGAGCCCCACGTCAGGCTTCCTGCTCAACAAAAATCCACAGAAGCATTCTGTTGTGAGAATCGATTGGCAATATGAAATTTACATTCAAGAGTATTGACCATTTTATTACTATTTATAAACTGTGTGCTACCCATCCTTCATATAGGTAAAATTTGTAATAAATTTATGTGGGTATATTATGCATATATTTTCCCCTACATTTACCAGCACACTACTGCCTGGAGCTAAAAACCTCAGAGTACTGAACATACATTAAAGATTTTTTTTTTCTTAACACCTAGGCTAAGATGTAATTGGAGGCCCCAGTGATTTTCTTCATCTCGTTCCGGGGTGTCAGGGAAAGTGCTCTCTTTCATGAGGACAGATTCTTCTCTAACCCCAAGTCAACCCTTTCGCAATGGCCAAGTAGGCTGGGCAGAAGATTTTGAATGACTAAAGCAAAGCAATCACAGTTATCGTAAAAGAAAATGTAAATGCATGCCCTACTGATGAGATAGCCAAGGAATATTTGCTCATACAGAAAATAAGCACTAATCCACCAATGGTAGGGTCAGACTGAACAGGACTGATCCTGGACATCATTGCAAAGTGTGTGTGTTCGGCCATTTCTCCTCTCTCTCTCTGGAGCCTGCTCCTCTTCTTCTCCATCTAAAAGCATTTAAAGGCAAACTTTTAAAAATATATGCATGTCAGGCACCTGGCTGGCTCAGTCTGTTAAGCGTCCGCCTTCAGCTCAGGTCGTGATCCCAGAGTCCTGGGATCGAGCCCCACATCGGGCTCTCTGCTTCTCCCTCTCCCTCTACACCTCTCCCCCTGCTCATGCCCTCTCTCTCTCGAATAAATAAATAAAATCTTTAAAAATATATATATATATGCATGTCAAATAAGTTGTATCTACAGGAAAAATCAGCCCAAAGGCTGCAAGTTAGTGAGCTCAGAGTCTAGTCTTTCAAGGGATATTGCAGAGGTGGTAGTTGGTGTGACAGGAAAAAAATAGGCATTTGGAGGTTGATGTACCTGAACTTGAATCCTGGGTTTACTGTCTTAACATGTGACCTTGGACAAATTACTGAATTTCTCTGAACTTTGGTTTTCTCATTTGTAAAAATGAGTAAGTGTGAGAAATGAATGCAATAAATAGAAGATAGCTCAATAAAAGCTCCAGTTGTTTCTTGCTATCAAATGACACAGGGAACCTAGAAGATCCCCAAGCCCCCAGTACCCAAGGGAATTAATTTTTGAAGGTGGGATTAGGGTGCAGGTATCTGGGGAAGCATAGCCAGGGCATGACTTCAATATCTAAGTAGGCAACTAGATATATATCTTGCATACAAAATATATAAACAAGACTGTGGGAGATCTGTTTCTGCCACAGAGCTAGTCTTAGAGAATGCGTGGGCAGGGGTTAGAAGGGAAGTAGGATCCCAGATTTTGCATTTTGGAAGGGGTGCTTTGGTCTGAATTTCTTTCCTCTAGACACCCCTGAAATTAGAAAATGAAGAGTATGACTCACCCAGAGAGTCTCCCTTGTTCCTCCTGCCTACGCCCTGCTCCCCAGCCCTCCACAGAGCTCAGAGTGGTCCTCTAGTGAGAGGGTGAGAGTTTTTCCCAGCCTTCCACAGAAACTTTTTTTTTTGAGGATCCCTTCCAGAAATGGTTCATGTGCTTTGTGGTTGTAGTTTGAAGGACAGAAGTCTTTCGTCCCCATATTCAGGTGGGCTTTATGATCTGAACAAAAGCAGCAACTCCAAATATGAGAGAATTTGTGGAGGAAATGGCAGTTAGCTTCAAAGGGAATATTTGGCATTGAAAGTTGGCCCAGATTTAACTAAAAGGAACCATGTTACTTCATTCTTAGGATCTGTATAGCCCATCAATTCAGAGAGGATGTTTAACAGACAACCTCTCTCAGGTTCTGTTCATTTTGAGCCGATCCGTGGAAAGATCCATAAAAAATGAAAACACAGTAGTTCTAGAATATTATCCATAGCTGTATTGACTCAGCCTTAAAAGGACTGTCTGGGCTTAATGCCTGGTAAATTGTCAGCTCTCAATAAACTCTTGATGGACAGATAAATAAATGAATGAGTAATTTTAGATATACAGTAGCAACAAAAAGTGTGCTTGAGAATCACATATCATATATCTCATTAGAATCTATAATCTGTCCCTTTAATATTGGCTGTTTTGATATGTTGACATGGGTACATATGTATATTTCATAAGTGATCAATTATGAGAGAGCCAAACATGCTCTGAATACTTCCCAACCATCTCTAAATACCTTCTATGCACCTTTCAGTATTTGACCCATAAAAGTCCTAAACTGTTCTGTGAAACAACATAGCCCAAGAATTTTTGTTTTTTAATAATTGATGTAATACAAAGAAACCATGAGTAACAAGTGGGAGAATGTAGCTGCCTTCCAGCCCTTTGAATGAGAAAATTCCCAGAAATGCTGGGAACTGCCGGAAATGCTTGGTTGTTAATGCAACTAGCCATGCAAATTCTCTTGGGCTGAAAGCCAGACGTTTCCCACTCTATTTTGTGACAGCTCCACTCTGGGGAGCAAGGCAGATTCCTCCAAACCAGCAGCTGTGTAACAGACCACGATGATTGGGCCAACATGGTTCTCAGAGCCATTTCCACTCTGCTGTGTGCCTTCTTCATTAAGGGGGTGCCTGTAATGAAAGTGAGGTTGACTTTCTTTTTACTGCTAGCATCCCCTTTGTGTGCCTGTCCTGCCTTAAATTATAGATTGTCATCTCCTAAAGGAAGAGCTTGCAACTAAATTATCTTTGGGTTTCTTTCTCTTTCCCACCTCTCGCTGTCATCGTGCCTAGCCCCAGGGGGGCCCTCCATAGAGAACTGTTGGATTGAACCAAACACTAGTTATGTCCAATCCCAATAATACTTTGTTTTACATAAAGTGGAATAATTCCTTTGGGAAATGGCACAAGTCAGAAATGGCATTTAAAGCAAGGACTTGACTTCTCAGATCTTTCTCTAAAGCTGTGTTGAACTCATGCATATTATCCGGAGTCTAGGGCCTCTCAGGAATTTAGAGTGTCCATAGAGAGTTTAGGTGCTTTCTCCTTTCCATTCGGACTTGGGGCACAGTGAGAAGCAGGAATTTGATCCCCTGGGGTTAAAGGAACACTTTACACAGAGCTCTGGAGCAATACACCACCTCCACCCTTTTTTAGGAAAAAATGCTGGCACATAGAACTGAACAGCCAACAGCCACATTCTCAAGATAC
The DNA here is from genome assembly GCF_002201575.2 of Neomonachus schauinslandi. NCBI lineage: Eukaryota > Metazoa > Chordata > Mammalia > Carnivora > Phocidae > Neomonachus > Neomonachus schauinslandi. The sequence goes on along the minus strand of NC_058406.1, from coordinate 70,086,922 downwards.
TTGAAATGATGCTCATCTTTTAACAAAGGCTTCTGTGCATCCACAAAGAGCAAACAAAACCTGCTCCTCCCCTCACTGTGGCTGCATCTTCGTCCTCAGGAGCCTCAGCTCTTTGAGGCAATGCCCTGCCAGGCAGGCCCATGAGCACATCCTCACGTCGTCGGTTCCAACAACAGAGGAAAGATGTTAGGGATACAGTCTTCTGAATTTTTTTTATGTGTTTCTCTCCGAATGGTGAGCACTCTGCCTTGTGGATATCCGTGTATTTCCTGAACCCAGCTATAAATAAATGGCAAGCTGTCTTATTTAGACAATAGCAACATATACAAGAAAGGAAAATGTTCACTCTCACAGGAAAAGAGAAACCTGTTCTTTGTTGGAGAACACAGAAACTCTTTGTGTTTAGAATAAGCACCTTTGGCTTTTTCAAGAAAAAACAATATATTTTTTGTTTATTACTTATAGTTACCACTTCCTAAATCCTTTTCATTTAGAAAGACTACGCCTGACATAGCTTTTGTATTTTCTCCTTTCCACAGTTACACAGAACCCCTCACTGCTCCAAATGGGGCCTGTTCTATTATTTTTTTTTTAAAGATTTTATTTATTTATTTGAGAGAGAGAGAATGAGAGACAGAGAGCACGAGAGAGAAGAGGGTCAGAGGGAGAAGCAGACCCCCCCACCGAGCAGAGAGCCCAATGCGGGACTCGATCCCGGGACTCCAGGATCATGACCTGAGCCGAAGGCAGTCGTTTAACCAACTGAGCCACCCAGGCACCCCGGGGCCTGTTCTGTTATTAAAAGTCATTTCTCTGGGCACATTTTTTAACCTGTCTTAAAATGATAACCATGGGGCCTTGATAAATTGATTGAAAGACATCTCCTAAGGTGGCTTTGTTAAGACATTTATTTTAAGAATAACTCTCAGTAGAATTTATTGGTGAATTACTTTATCTAGTCCCAATGTTAAATTATTTCCCCGCCAAGGGTATGATAATTCCTTTCCTGTTAACAATGAAAAAAAATGTAAGTATCCTCAAACAGTTCTAGGTTGGTACTAGCCCTGACGTTAGTAATTTTAAGAATACTCCCACCAGAAGCTATAAATTATAAATATCAGATCCGGAAAAGAGAGAAATACCTATGAGTGAGGAAAAGCAATGATTACAATTTCAAATAAATGTCATTAACTGAAGAACAGGAAAAACACAGAGGAACCAAAGGGGCAGGATTGTTCACTGAAGGAGCTGAGGGTGGGGGATGGAAGGGATGGAGCCCAAGTAAATAAAGCACCCCAGGAACGGAAATACACAGTCTCCATTACTCAGAAGAACTGGGCACTTGCCGAAGTAGGACAACCTTGGAGATTTTAATTTGTTCCCTCACTAATAAACAAGAAGCACTGATAACGCTCCTTGATAATACTTCCTCTGGAATGTACAACATTCCATGTTTCTGCTCCTTAGTCACTACCGGACATGCATGAGTCAGACTGAGAGGTGGGGAAATTGCCAGGCTGCTCATGGGACCACTGAAGGTATAGTCCGGCCCATAGATGTGATCTTGCCGTGCTTCTTTCTCTTTCAACTCATCTTACATTAGGAGTGATAGGTGATTTATCTTTGGATAAAGAATGTAGTGAATCGTCTGTAGACCGTGAATTAAACTGGAAAACCAACTGGCAATTATCTAGTGCTTATGAATGGTGGGAGCAACTAGTCTGAATGTGATGGACCAAAATATGCTGCCCACAATTCTCCCAGTGGCTTAGAAAATTAGGTCAATGGAAAAATTCAGTTTTCTGGGTTTTGTTTTCTTTGTGTCTAAGCTTGACCAGGTAAGAATGGCTGTACATACCATGTTTTAAGGATCTTTGTCCTACTTAGTAAGCCTACCGAGGTCCTACTTAGTAAGCCCCTGGCCCAGGGAACTGTCTCCTGGTGGTCGGGAAGAAATCTTGAATTTCTCGGGTAAACCCAATCTAATCCACATGAAGGATGACAGTTCTAACTGTAAATGAGCAGACTAGCCATCTTGGCCCACCTTCAATAACACATAATAAGTAGAGATTCAGACATATTGGAATCCTATTCCATGCACCCAGAAAGAAACATGCTGGCCAGACTGACCAAGAGTGATTGCTGAAAAGTTTCATAAATCCTAACTTGCATGTTGCGTTTAGAGACAGTTCCACTTATATCTTGAAGAAATCCATCTGCTCATTGGGCTTCTGGACCATTTTACTAAATCACAGTTCACAAACTGACAGAGACATGTGTATGTTCAGTTCGATATACACAAACTTTTTTCTTTTCTTTCTTTGTTTTAATGCTTTCAGGTGCTACAAACTGTCTAGTTTGCCCCAGGTCCACCACTCCCTATTATGTTATGTCCAAAATCATTTGGGTGAGAACCACAGAGTGTAGTGTCCTATTGTACAGCATAAGGAAAAAGCCAAACATTGGCCTCACTGATTTAGCCCCATTCATATTAATTAATGAATTGTATTTCTTTTTCCGGATGAAGACCATACCATGTTTTTATATATGCAGTTGTTCACATATATAAATTGTGAACATCTCAGTGTACTCTTGATGTTTGCTATATCCTTTGAAAGGAGTGAAAAAGGGGTGCCTGGGTGGCTCAGTCAGTTAAGCGTCTGCCTTCGGCTCGGGTCATGATCCCAGGGTCCTGGGATGGAGCCCCGCATCGGGCCCCCTGCTCAGCGGGGAGCCTGCTTCTCCCTCTCCCACTCCCCCTGCTTGTATTCCCTCTCTCGTTGTCTCTCTCTGTCAAAATAAATAAAATCTTTTAAAAAAAGAAGAAGAAAGGAGTGAAGAAATGAATCAATCAGTTGTAAGCATATTTTAATTACCTGCTAGATGCCAAATGACTTGCAAGAAACAAAGAGGGAAGGGTGCACATTTATTACATATTTAATAAGTACTAGGAACTTGTGCTAAGCACTGCACAGACATAATCTGTTTTGCTTTTTTTTTTTTAAATAATCTTCACAGGCACCTGGGTGGTTCAGTCAGTTAAACGTCTGACTCTTGAATTCAGCTCAGGTCTTGATCTCAGGGTCGTGAGTTCAAGCCCCGCTTTGGGCTCCATGCTGGGCATGGAGCCTACTTTAAAAAATAAAATAATCTTCAGAGTTACTCTATGAGAAATAGGTATGACACTGTCATCCCATTCTATAGCTGAGGAAATTGAGGCTTGGAGAGCTTGCTCAAGGTCACACAGTGTATAGCAGAGCAAGGTTTCAGACCTAGCTCTTTCTGATTGCAGATAGGAACCCTTATTTGTCTGGTCATGCTGCCATAAAATACTAATAGCTTATTAAGAGTGTATTTCTGTGTCTTATTATATATATTATCTTCATTTAACTTTCATAATAAGTATATGAAAGACTATTATTATCCCAGTTTTATAGTGAGAAAACCAAGAAGTCAAAAAAAAAAAAAAGCTTAAATTTACATAACTAATAAAGGCTAGAGCTGTGACTCAAACCCAGGTCTTACTCCAGAGTTAATGGTCTAATGTGCCCCCTTCCACACAATGGAAGCTACTATTAATATATTTTAAAAGCAGCCAAAAAGAAAGTCTGCATAAGATGTATTTATATAGCAATTCATAATAGAAGAAAGCTACTTGGATATGGATTTTTTTTTCTCGTAAGCCTCTCCCTAGTATTTCTGGGCATATCCATTTTATAAAGAGGGCTAAGTTGAATGTGTTTTTAATTTTCTTAGAGCAGCTACTCTTTAGGAATGTCTTTCACTTCTTAAATGTCCACATATTCAAGTAGATCTAAGGTTTCTCCATCAGGGCTCTAAAGAAGAACCACCATTGCAGGTGATACCCTCTACGGGCCTATCCCTTTAGGGAACAATTTAAGAAGTACAAGACAGATGTCCAGCCAAGTCCTGTAGCTACACCAAAATGTAGCATGTCATAATAGGATTACATATGAAAGAAGAGTGAATGATACCACAAGAGAATAAATTATAAGTACCAAATGAGTGCAAAAAAGTAGATGTTATAGTAGTTTATAGGAGAGCAAGATCTGCCACAGCTCTGGAGGTCAAGAAAGAGGGCAAAGTAAGATGATTAAAAAAGAAGGTTTTGAGTTGTCCAGATATGGTTTTAAATCTACCTATATGACTTTGAGCAAGTAAGTTATTTGATCTCTCTCAGAGATCTGTAAAATGGGAATTTTGAGATTAGATAATAAATTTTAAATGTTTCCCACGGTGCCCTGTTTCTTCTTATTGTATAATTGTTTGCCAGTCTCCTCCATTAGGCTGTAACCTCCTCAAAAACTGCATCTGTGTCCCGCTCATCTTTGTGTCTCTCAGCCTTTGGTACAGTGTTTAAGCTCATCCCCATGCCTGATGTTTCTTTCTGTGCGAAGGATATTCCATTATCAGATTACTCCTGCCCTCTCCGGGCTTTTACATAGTCCACATGAGGAGAAGTAAATCGATTACTTGACTGGAGGAGAAGTGAATGGTTTACTTGACTGGTGAGTCAGGAAGAGCTCACTCTATGCCACTCTCCATGTTCTCTTTGGAATGAATTTTATACAGGAGCATACAGTCTCTTGCACTCTTCTATACTGGGAATCTTACTGTCCAGTGCTGCCACCACTGAGTGGGCAAGCCTACCTATTTCTGAGGTTTAGTAATATAAAGCATATTTCCATACATATACTGAAGAGTACAGGGAGACCTGGTTGGAAAGGTAGATTCAAACCAGATTATGGAAAAGATCTTGTTATGACTTTATGGCATGGCATTTCAGCAAATTCCTTAAAATGTATGGATATTGATAAAGAATGGAAAGAGTCTACATAACTAAGCCCAAAATATATTTGGGCTTTTGTTTGTTTGTTTGTCTGTTTTTGGTGTTTGGATATTTTTATAGTGAGGGATGGGGGTTGATTTGGGGGGTTTTGTTTTGATTGTGTTGAGGAGATGAGGATAAGGTGTCAGTTTTTTAAAATTTTGTACAGAATTCACTTTGGGGTTTTTTAAAAGTTATTATATATGAAGGCATTAATAAACCCATCATTTGATGAATAGACCTGTTAAATTAGGTGGGTTTTTTTTTAATTTTTATTTATTTGACAGAGCTAGAGAGAGAGACAGCAAGAGAGGGAACACAAGCAGGGAGAGTGGGAGAGGGAGAAACAGGCTTCCTGCTGAGCAGGGAGCCCGATGCAGGGCTCGATCCCAGGACCCTGGGATCATGACCCGAGCTGAAGGCAGACGCTTGATGACTGAGCCACCCAGGTGCCCCCATTTTTTTGTTTTTTTTTTAACCAAGTGTGGTCTGGGACCATCTGCCTCAGAAATACCTGGAGAGCTTTAGAATACAAATTTCTATGCCTCACTTCAGATCTGCCTGATCAGAATCCTTGGGGTTGAGGCCTAGGAATATGAGTTTAACATTCTCCTCAAGTGATTTTTATGCTTATTGTATTAAGGGCATCACCTGCCAACAGACAGGCTAATTCAATTTAAGTGTATCTACAAGAGGAAATTGTGTGTGTGTGTGTGTGTGTATGTGGTTATTGCTAAATCAGATTATTAACCAGAATGATTACCACTATAGTCCCTTTTTCCTGTAGACCAGGGCAGTCCTGCTTACTCAGCCAAGGATGTCATCAAAACCCCAGCTGGGCCTTTTGTATATGTCCATTTCATGTCTCACTGAGAGGTCTTATGAACAAAAACTAGAAAAATTATAGACAGTTTTAAAACCTTTTTAAATTTACAGACCGGGCACGTGGGTGGCTCAGTCGTTAAGCGTCTGCCTTCGGCTCAGGTCATGATCCCAGGGTCCTGGGATCGAGCCCTGCATCGGGCTCCCTGCTCAGCGGGAAGCCTGCTTCTCCCTCTCCCACTCCCCCTGCTTGTGGTCCCTCTCTCACTGTGTCTCTCTCTGTCAAAAAATAAATAAAATCTTTAAAAAAATAAAATAAATTTACAGACAAACACACACTTTCAAAAAAAAAAAAAAAAAAAACAAGAAGAACATTTGCAGTTCTTCCAAAGAATCCTAGCTTCATGGAGTTTTCCTCTTGGGAGTCTAAATGACTAGAGGAAATAGGCAGGAACTTCACAGGAACATTCTTAGGCATCCATTGCAAGCTTATACCCACACGCTGCCTTCCTTCTGTTTGAAAGTGTGGGGAAATGCTCTGCTTAAGCCTGCTTTGTTTCTCTGTATAGATCATGCAACAGATGAGTGACCACCGCTATGACAAACTCACTGTGCCTGATGATGTGGCCGCCAACTGTATATACCTAAATATCCCCAGCAAAGGCCACGTCTTACTACACCGCACCCCAGAAGAATATCCAGAAAGTGCAAAGGTAAAAAAACATCCTTCCTGGCCACTGCAGCTGCGTAGTCCTCTCCGTGACAGTCTTCCTGCCTGGGGATTTTTTTCATGATGGACTGACAAATAACAGGGACTTCCTTTTCCTCTATACAGGTCAAATCATTATGAAAGCAGAGAGGATACTATAATTTTAGGGCACAAGGAAAGTTAATTTAACTCACTCTTCTCATTCATGTCACTGATCACGAATGCATGCACAATAATTGAGGTGATCATGCCTGGTATTCAAAACTTTTCAAATAAGTACTTAGATCTCCCAAGTCTATGCTGCAGTTCTGATTACATGTATCTCCCCACACTTAGATACTCACTAGACATAGAGACCTACAATTAGATGGTCAACTGTGTCATTGTTTTCTGACGAATCTGAGCTGCCCTTCGTCAGAAAGGCATTTGTTTTTTAACGACAGAGAAGTGTGAATGACGCAAAGAGGTGGGTGCTCATTGTCAGGGCTGCAAAAAGGGGGCTTTTGGCTGTGCATCCCAGGTAGTGAAGGATCAGAAAGAGCAAAAAAGATGATATACTTGCCATCAGGCACCTGTCCCTCTAAGACCTTCTGCATTTGTGCCCCAACACAGGAATTATCCCCAGATAGGGAACTCTTTCCTGGTCTAAGAAGATGTTCCTTGTCCTTCTGGGCACTCTGCCAGTCTCTTCTGCACACGCAGACATAGCAGCGCTCATCCATAGACCTTCCAAGTGTCCATATCTGTTTCAGCATCTTCATCTCTGCCCAGAGGAATCATATGCTTACACTCAGCATTACAGAAGAGCCTTTAATAGCCACTGATTTTTTTATTTATGTATCTTAAAAATTATAATTTATCTTTAAAAATTTTAGAAAATATTTTGGCCACCTTTCAGATATGTGATATTGTGTAAGCACTATGCTTATCTTCTGAATCAGTCATCTTCTTAGCAGATAAAAAGAAAAGGGTGGGGAGATACATAGATGATTTCTCTGTTTCCATGGCTGAAAGTGTGAACCTGAGGAAAATAGAGGACCCCTGACCCCAGAATGGGGCTTAACCAGCTCTCAGATGAATAGAGGGTCTCATACGTTATTGTGCATTAGGATTGTTAAAAATGCAGCTTCCTAGACCCCCACCCTAGAATCTGCAATTTCAACAAGCACCCGGGTCACAGAACTCACTTGGAGAAACACAGCTCTGGACCGTTCATCCTTCTCCAGCCACACTGATCATCTGACGACCAGATGATGATTAACTGCTTTGGATTCAGCCCTGTGTCTATCCACAGTAACGATGATAACATCCACGTTCACCGAGACTTCCCCTGCGCCAGGCACGGGGCCAAGCCCAGTGTGTGCATTATCTTAGTTATACCCCACAGCAGCCCTGTGGGGGCGCTCTTGTTAACTCTAATTTTACCGAATAGTAATCCAAGGCTAAGAGGGCATCTGGCACTTGGATGAAGTCACATTTTAGGTGGTGAGTTGACAGAACTAGGTTTGGAGCCCAACTCTGGCTCCAGCACTCTTAATTAGCCACTGTAGTGAATTTTAAGGAACAAAGTGCTTCCTAAAGAAGCATGGTAGATTGTTTTTTAGACAGTGTGTTTCAAGTGATTTTGTATTTTTAAAAAAATGTGCTTTATTTGATCGTCAGAGAAACATCTGTGGCCTGTTAATTCGAAGTTTGGACACATGCTTTCTATTAGTGTCAAAAGATGCTGTAAAATTCACACCTGTAATTTAAAAGCAGTTTGACCTGAAATGATTCACTTAAAGTCTATTTTGTCAAGTTCTTCCAGTGGTGTTGGAAGGAAAGAGACCTTACAGTACAGTTGAGGGGGTTTTAAAGTGTGGCGAGGAAGGATTCTCAGACTGAAAACACCACCACTAGCTCTCCCATATCACTCAACGTTCCTGTGACAACGGCAGAGTGAAGTCATCTCTCGTGACAACCACATTTTTGACACATCTCTGGCTTTGAGGTTAAAGCATAGAGCTCGTGGTTAACCAGTGCCGCCTGCTCCGTTGGTATGGCTGGGGGCACGTGTGGTCTCTAGACTGCATGCACGTCTTGGGGTTCAACAGCTGAGAAGCCTGAACTCGAAAGCCAAATGCATTTTCACACTAGGCGAGGAGGTGGGGGGGGAGCGGCAGGGATGAGACAGAGGCGGAAACATAACCCTTCTGCTTTACCTTTCCTTGATTCCTGCTGCAGGTTTATGAAAAGCTGAAGGACCATATGCTGATCCCCGTGAGCCATTCTGAACTGGAAAAGGTGGACGGGCTGCTCACATGCAGCTCGATTTTAATTAACAAGAAGGTAGACTCCTGAGTCGAAGTCCCCCACTCACCCACCCCCCCACCCCCTAGCCGGCAATACCGCACTCACAAGGCCGATGACTGTCCCGCTCCTGTCGTGTTCATTGACAATCTACTGCGCCACTATGCTATTAACACTGGTTTACGAAAGTCTCCTAAGTTTGCTTCGCTCTGCACCCCCCCTTCCTCCCCTTGCGGTGGTACCTAAACTGTGGGTTTTGCTAAATGAATTAAGCAATCTAGAAAATATAGAGCTAATGAATTATTGAACTGTGATTAATAATAGTAAAGAAACACTCATTTCAGTGTTTGTATTATCAGTGTGAATATATATATGCTGCTTAGTTGCCAATATATGCTAAAGAATGTCTTCTTGATCAGTCAGATAGGCCAGGGTTGTTTTTTTTGTTTTTTTGTTTTTTTCCTCTCTGTATCGATAGTCATCTTTGGTTCCTGTGAAATACCCTGGTCCCTGGCTTCCCTCCTTTTCCTTCCTTTTTTTCATCTGAACTCTGGAAATTTCGTTGCCAGTTACTTTCTTTTGCCTTTCTCGCTTCTATTACCTTGGGTAAAATCCACAGTCTTGCCTTCTGGATACCTTCCTGCAGGTCCCTCCTGTCTGCCACATTAGCCTCCTCTGGCCCATGGCTACATCTTCAGCCACCACCCTCACTCTCCCCAGGAAGGGCAAACGGGTCCCTCAACAGAAGTGTGACCAAAATCAGAATGGCTATTTGGGGGAGAGTTAACCAGGCAGAGGCATATCCTGATGGGGTTTTGTCCCAGAGATCTAAATTCCAGAAGAAGTAGGGTACCACACCTAGGAAGGTAAATTCAGCTCCAGAGGGTTACTAGAGATCATAGATCAAGAAGCTTGGAAACACCCCATGGGTACATCTCAGAAAGTCTTTAAGTCACATTCCATGAATTTTTGCTTTATTACTGACCATTTATAGACCTTGGGAAATAGTCTTATTTTTTCCTTCAGCTCATTTCTCTTCCCACCCCCACTCATCGTGACTCACCCTACTTCCAGCCTTCTACCCCCTGCAGTTATCCTGGTCTAGCAAAGTTACTTCTTTCAAAAGACACAGTGCATCTACAAATGATTATTGATGGTCTAGTGAGAGCCAGATGAAGCATGTTCAGGAAGTGATCAGCTTGGTGCTTGAAACCGCAGACAAAGGACAATTCCACTTTAAAATATCTATGAATATATACTGTGGAATTCAATTAAAATTTCTTTCCTCTCTAGCTTTTAAATTACACAACCTGACACTGATGCTAGTCTCTTACAAAGAACAATGCCACAGTGAAGGGAGAGATCATTGTCTTTTACTTAAACCTGGAAGAATCAGCCTTTTAGCAGGCCAGGGAAATGGTACTTTCCAAGGAATGGTGACTGATTCAGGCATGTTATCAAACTTCCTAGTCATCTCCACCTTTCCTGTATTGCCTGTAGCTTGTTGTTCAAGATTAACAATCAGGGAGATTAAGGAATATGACTTCAAGGCTTGCTCTGCTTACCTGTGTGTTTCTTTTTTTCTTTTTTTCTTTTTTTTTGAAGATTTATTTATCTGAGAGAGAGTGCATGGGTGTGGGTGGGGGAGGGGTAGAGAGAGAATCTCAAGCAGACTCCCCGCTGAGTGTGGAGCCTGACCTGGGGCTTGATGTCATGACCCTGAGATCATGACCTGAGCCGAAATCAAGAGTCAGACACTTAACCGACTGAGCCACCCAGGCGCCCCTTACCTATGTATTTCTAACCAAACATTTCTTATGTTTGGTGACCAAGATAGAATTCCCTCCATTCATATCTCTCCTTAGCAAATGGAAGTGATAAACCTCTGAGAAAACCAAGACATCCTTAGCCACCACCTATCTTTTTCATTTATTTGATGATTTTATGCCAGAATTTGAAGAAATTCCTGCTCCTCCTTTTTGCTTAACTGCAAAATGCAGATATCTTAGTTACAGCATCCTATGAATGAACCATATCTTGGTCACTGTCTTATTTCGAAGTGTCTCATCATGGGTGAAGAGTGTGTTTTTACCAGAGAGAACACGATTGTTACCCACATGGTCTAGTCAATAAGGAAAAACTGTCCTCTACGATTATGGTTGCCCTTTTGGGTTAAATCTGGCCCTGTGCTGGCAAAAGCAAAACTTCTCCCTGGGAGAGTCCAACATCTCAAAAACAACCTCGGGAAAGTTAACGCAGTCAGCCACCTTAGGATTACTATTAAAGCTAAGTGGCATATAATTTTCAATATATTTACTTCTATCATCCCAAATTGAAGAACTATATTTAGTCAATTGCAAGTGAATCGATTTTTCTTTTGAACAATTTGTCCTATAGAAGGCTCTTTTTCACTTTTTCTTTCCTTTGCTTCTTTCCATCTTTGCTCCTCTGTCTCAAGAAATCACTTAGAATCTATGTGCCTCTTCCACAGAATTGTTTTGTCTGCTATGTCACTAAGACTGTCTTCTTTGTACTCCCTGTGATATGACAGTGGGAAAAGCCAAAATATCTGCAGCATAGTAGTAGTATTTTTTGATGTTCTCATCAGCATAACGTTATCTTTGCAGAGGAACGATGACCCGTTACATAGGTTCCCCTCGAGTCCATTATGATTTATAAGGATAAATAAACTAACACAAGCTGCTCTTTGACATTATAAAGACATTAGGAATGGTATTAAAGTAAGGAAGAGTTGAGTCTGAATTACTGGGGTAGTAAGATTCAATCTAACAGGGGCAATATAGAGAAAGTACATTATTTAGCATTATCTCTTCAACTATAATGGATTGCTATAGAAATCAGCAGGCAGATCTATAATGTGTATTGATTGCTCTTTAAGCTACTGTGAACAGATTACTAAGGCTATTTCTTCATCTCTAAAGGGGAAATAGTCTATAGATGAATAATGTGACTTATATAGAGTTGCATGTTAAAATTCGTAATTATTTACTCTTTAACATTCTACAGAACTTAGCCTTGGTCTCAACATGGTGTTAGACTTGTGCATTTTGTTTTACTGATCATCACATTGCAGCCAATGTACGGTTATCCACTCTGTGTACCAAAACCAGTCTTGCCTTTCACGGCCCTCTAGTCCAGAGAAGTTCTGCACTGATTTTAGTCTCTTGCTGTCCTGATGCTACAAGTATACCAATCATGATGGAATAAAGTGTGAATTATACTATGACCAACAGCACATGTCTCTTTTTTTGCAACAGAAACTGCTGTAGGAAATGCAGTCACCATTGCTTTGCTGTCAGAGATGGGAAGTTTTCTCTATTGTCCCATAATTAGAAATACTGTGCCTTTAAATCAACTGCCATCAAAAGCTTGGATTAAAATGATACCTGAAGTGATGCTTCATACTGCAAGCACTTAAAAAGCGTGCATGACACCCATGCGAGGTCAAGAGGTCTTGATTTCACCTGTGCTCCTCCTTGGAGGCTTCTTTTTTCCCTTTTGCTCCTGTGGTCAGCACATTATATGGCTCAGTCGTGGAAGCAGTGGAACAGGTTTTCTCTCATTCATGCAAGAGTTTGGTTGTGGTTTTTGTTTGTTTGTTTTACAGTAAGCATCTGTTAGGACATTTGAAGATTTTTTTAATGAGTCTTTTTTTATTTCCAACCATTTTTTTCTAGCTGAAAGCAGCTTTATTGTTTTCCTTTTCTGATTGTAAAAATAATTGCTCACCATAAAAATAAAATCCAAATAATACAGAAGCAACTATAAAAACAAAAGTAAAGAAAAAAAATTACCCCAAATTTCATCATAAAGAGATGCCATTGTTAACATTTTGAAGACTATCCACCCATCTATGAGTAGATAGAGATATAAATGTGGAATAATTTTACATCATCATGCTGTTCTATAGCTTGCTTCCTTTACTTAGCAATAGATTGCAGGCATCTCTCCATGTCAATAAATAGAGATCTACATCATCAATTTTAACAACCCTGAATATTCCATGATACAGTTGTCGAAGCAGCTCTTTCTAATTTATATGGAGTGTTATATCACAGATGTTCAGTATGCCCATGTTGCTAGTAGCCTGGGGTCTTCAAACTGTCAAAAATGTGCTGATTATGAGGCTTCACACATACCCAGAGTTAGTTCAATCTGGTGTCTTCTTATGGAAACTGAATGGTACGTGCAAGTGCTCACTAGAAGCACAGACTACTATTAAAATTCCTTAAAGAGGTCGTTGATCTATTCATACCTTCTCAGTTGATGTTGCATTAATTAGTTCTCCCTTATTCAAGCCAGCACTGAAAGGGGCACAGAAGCTAAAAAAAAAAAAAAAAAAAAAAGCCAACTACCACCCCTGCACACCTGCCCTGGGCCCCCTTAGGCAATGGAACCCTCCACCTAAGTGCCAGAGTATTTACTCCTCACAGAAGAGAATGGAGACACTTTTTGAAGGAAGAGTTGGCAGGGTTTCCCTGACTGATCTTTCTCCCAGCCTTCCAGAAGGATGGCAGAAGGTAAGAAGGAGAAAAATCCCCTCTCGTGACAAACTGCAGATTCTGGAAATGGGACTTTTGCTGAATGAATAATGCTGGTCAACAATAGTTTTAGACAGGTGAGCACATGTTTAACAGGCTCTAGGGTACTGCTCCTGTCTTTCCAGAGCTGGCAGTCTGGGAGGGGCTTGGAAGGAAGACTACACAAGATTACAAATGATTACAACACAAGAGAAGTTAAGGTAAGAACTTAAAAGAACAGCACTGTGGTGGTTCCCAAGAAGGGGAAACCTGATGGAGGAACCTGGGCTTGATCACCTTGGAAGAACAGCCCTGGCTTCAGTAGGCCAAGATGGGAGGTCAGGCCTTTGAGGTGGAGGAAACAGCATGAGCACAGGCATGAAGGTGGTAGAGCATAGCGAACACCTCAGAAGTGTCCATCATGGACCAGTTAACGCTACTAGACTCTGGGGGTACAATGGTGACAGGACCTGCTTTCCTGGAATTTACATCCACAGAGGAAGATAGACATTAAACAAGCTATGGCATGTGCAGTGAACATTTGGAAAGAGAATGGGGTGCTCAGAGCAGATGACAGGGGCAAGCAAGTGGGCTTGTTTGGCTGACACATGGGGAAATATAAGAGCACAGCGAGATGATGTAGGTTGGGATGTCAACAGTCTGGCCTGCTAAGATAGGATATTAGGACTGAATTCGGCAGTCTGTGAGGATCTCCTGAAGACTTTGGGGTCAGGGAGTGAAATTACTGGAGCTTGATATGGCAGCATCGTATAGGATGATGGGAACTGAGACTGGCGTTTCTCTAAGTTTAATTTCCCCTAGTTTACTTTGTCATTTAAACATCTCTTCTTATCTCCAAAATGGAGCCTGAAAGCTGGGCAATTATCTCTCTCTCTCTCTCTCTCTCTCTCTCTATATATATATATATATGTATTTTTTCTCTCTCTCTCTCTCTCTCTCCTGAAAAACAAATTAATAACACCTTTCCCTCCCAACTCCAAAGGGACCTTTTCAACACGAATGAGATGAAAGGACTGAAGACTTCTTTGGAAGAAAGGTATAATGTAAATATCATTATCATCATTATCCTCATTAACTCCTATCACAGCAAGTCAGGATCCCATCAAAATGTCATCTTCTATTTGAAACATCAATCACCACTCCAGAAATAACTCAAGATTTTCATCATTGATGCCTCTAAGCTAGCCTGACAGCTTCCAAGATGTATTCACAGGTTTCCTTGGTAGCCGACACGGCTGTTCCGAAGACATACTTGCATTAGGGAACTGTTGGTAAGTCGGAATTTTCCCCAACTCCCTTCCCCCTCCAAACACTCATTTCTAACTCAGTGAAAGCTGGTCACTTATAGCACAAGATAACTGGGGTTATCAGGCTTTTAGGAGAATGTGTAAGAGCCAAATATGTTACTGTCACTATAAATAAATAAAAGATTCAAACCAGTATGCCAGCTAACCTCTTGGTAAAATATAGCTTGGACTGGCTTGTGACATGAATGCCTACAAGTAATGATTGGTCTCTAGGTCTTGGGAAGCCCCCTCTATTTATAAATAGAAAGTTTAGTCATCTGGCTATGAATACAAAGAAAGAGCTTGAGTGAATTAACAAAAACCTAAGAAGGTAGCTTGCTTTTTCCTACAGTTAAACTTTAAAAATAATTTTTTAAGTTCCTGCTCATGGACAAGGAAACTTATTGATTAGCTAGGAAGGACTTTGGGACAGAACTCAGAGGATAACGGCTTCAAATTAAATTAGGAAACCATGTGCTATGTGTTGAAATTCCCCACTATCCCTCAAGGGTACAAAGACCACATATTTCATATTGAGGCAGAAAAGGTTCAGGAAACAAACAAGTTCTGATTCTAAGCAACAGTCAAGCTATGTAGAAATGTTACCTCTTCTACCTCTGGAAAGAGCTTGTGGAATAAACAGATTCATGGATCCAACAGAGGCTTCAAATTCCAGGGCAGGATATGAACAAAATCATCTGTTTTGTTTACGTGGGACCCATGTGAGCATATGAGGTCCCCTAGAGTTAATGCTAGGACAGCAACATGGGGCTTGCTTCCTTTCTAGGCTTGATTATAATTGGGAGAGACTGAAGGAACATTGTTATCATGGAAGGATGGTAACAAGGAGTTTATCTGATAGGAAATAGAATTCACACACCCCCCCCCCCCCGCTTTAGATCAAATAAAGAGATTTTAATGATGGTCTGTGTCAAAGATATGCATGTTGAGGGTACAAACAAGGGTGGTGATACCCCAAAACCAGCTGTCAGCCGCACCCCTAGGCCCAGCAGGACAAGGACAGGAAATCATGCTACTGCATCTGATACAGAGAAAGGACCACAGCTCCAGGCCGAGACCAGATTCCAGAACAGGGAAATATACCTCAGCCTCTCTCTTCCCACTCTCTGATCTGCTGGTGCTCCCCACTGACTGAACACAACGGCCAGATGGCTAGTGGGGGAGCCCAGGCAATGCCTTCTTCAGAGGGGAACCTCCTGAGCCATGGAGCTGGCAGAGAAGGGCAGAGAGAGGAGCTGGAGGGGGTAGAGGATAATCACAATGCCACTATGAAAATGAGCTCTTAGCCCTCCAGGGAGTGGCTGTCGCCAACTCTGTCTCTCAAGGTTGGCCTTTAAATCATATTTCTTGGCGAACTCCTTAGGCACATGCCAGTTCCATGGTCTGGTTCTCCCTCTCTGAATATCAGAAAATGATTGGAGCAGAATCAACAGTAGGACATGAGTCTGCAGTGCCGGCGGGTAAGAGAACATCACATTCCAGACCCATGAGTCCTGGACCTCTTTAGTAAGCACTATGTTAATTCTAAAATTAGAGCAATCTCTGGGGCACCTGGTGTTCAAAAACAGCTAAGTGCCTTTTTACAGCATGCTCATGACCTGCTGGTGACATAAAGTTGTTTAGGATTCCACAGAACCTATTTTCTCTGTTTCCCCTTTTGTTTGTACACACAGCCGATCCCGATAGGCAAAAGCTGTGTTTGGTTTTACATGGTTATGTTGTTCATGGGGATAATATTCAGTCTGAACTCATCTGGTTAGTTCTCCATTCCTGGAGGTGTTCAAGCAGAGACTCAAGGACCACAAGCAAGAGTGGTTCTGGAGATTGCTGTAGGGGGTAAAATCTGATCTAGATAACATCTAATGTCCTTTACCACCCTGCAATTCTATGATTAGGTATTTGTGCTGTTCTGATTCCCAGGGGATTTCCTTCCCACTCTGGGCCTCACCACCCCAGGCTCTATATGAACATTGTTCTCATCTAGTAAATAACAATAATAAGAGTTCCACTTCTAGCATGATCACAGGAAAAGATCTGTGGACTGACTCTCCAGCAACACTGATGAACATTTTTTTTGATGAGTCATTTTTTCCAGGTTTATTCAGGTATAAGTGCCAAAATTGTAGTGTATTTGCACTGTACAGCATGGTAATTGGATATACATACACATAATGAAATGATTCCCACACCAAGTTAAGTTAGTTATCAATTACTTTTACATAAATAATATTTTTTAGTGAAATACTCAAGTTCAGCCCTTTAGCCAGTATCAAGTATACAATACAGTATTATTAACTACAGTTCCCAATCTGTACACTCGATTTTTTTTTTTGAAGTACAGTTGACACAGATTATTTTTTTAAAGAAACATTTAGAGCCTCTGGAATTGGTTGTATGCGCATGCATCAAGTGAAGAAACAGACAAGAAAATCTTCTGAACTTGTTAAGATCAGTGAGAACCTGTGGTATTTGCACCCTTCTTCCTTCCCTCTCAGCTCGGTGAGAGAGACCTCCACTCCAGACTGAGAGCTGAGAACACAGAGCCCTCTCTCCCCACAGGTGAGAGGAGAGACCTCTCCATTGTTCATTCTGCCCCCAGCCACCTGTTGCTGAGACTAAATTCTGGGCAAGTGTGTCTGAAAAGTGGGGCTCCCCTCTTCCACCCAGCCTCACTTGTATGGGACAGAGGCTCTTTGAGACACTTTGATCACTGCACCAAGAAGAATATGGGGCCCTGAACACCGTTCCCCTAGCTCATGGGATGGGGGTTCTAGCCAGAAGAGGCAAGCCAAAAGGACCTGAGGCTACAGTCTCCCCTTCAACTAACATTCACCAGCTAAAGCAAAGACATCACTTTAGGAGGAGCTCACCATTTTCCCTGCCCCCAGCTACAGAACCAAGCCTCAGATTTTGCCCCGGGGGAGAAGCAGGCTACAGAACAAAGAGCTTCAAATTCCTCACCGAAGAATTGACTTCATTTGCAACTGTAGTGTAAAGAAGTTCAAGTCTAAAGGTGCTCTCAAAAACAGTGGAGGTTGTAATGAAAAGCAATTAGGAAAAGATTGGTAGATTAGGCTAAACTTCAGGCAGCCAGCTTGAAAAAGGAAGAAGTAAAACTACCCCTGTTGACACCTAACATGATCTTATATATATAAAATCCTGAGGAATCCACTAAAAAATAATTAAACCTAATAAAAAGAGTTCACAAGGTTTTAGGATACAAGACCAATATCAAAAAATCAATTGCATTTCTATATACTTGCAATGAACAATCTGAAAGTGAAATTAAGAAAAACAATTCCACTTACAATAACATCAGAAAGAATAAAGTATTTAGGAATAAATTTAATAGAAGTGCAAAGCTAATGCTCTGAAAATGACAAAACATTGTTGAAATTAAGAGCTAAATAAATGGAAAAATCTCTCATGTTCATTGATTAGAAGACTTAATAGTATTAAAATGGTGATACTTCCCAAATTGATCTACAGATTCAATGCAAAATCTATTAGAATCTCAGCTGACTTCTTTGTAGAAATTGACGAACTGATTCTAAAATTCATATGGAATTACAAGGATCCCCCAGTATCCAAAATACCGGAAAAGAGAAACAAAGTTGGAGGACTGACACTTCCCAATTGCAAACTTCAAAAGCAACAATAATTAAAATAGCATGGTACTGACATAAGGATAGACATATAGATCAATAGAATAGAACTGAGAGTCCAGAAATAAATCTATGTTTTTATAGTCAACCGATTTTCAGCTAGGGTGTGAAAGAATATATAATGAGGGGAAAGGATAGTTTTCTCAACAAACGCTGCTGGGACAACTGGATACCCACCTCAAAAGAATGAAGTCAGACTCTTCCCTCACACCATATACAAAAATTGACTCGAGGGGCACCTAGGTGACTCAGTTGGTTAAGCGTCTGCCTTCGGCTCAGGTCATGATCTCAGGGTCCTGGGATTGAGCCCCACGTCTGGGCTCCTGCTCAGTGGGGAGCCTGCTTCTCCCTCTGCCACTCCCCCCTCTCATGCTCTCTCTCTCTCAAATAAATAAATAAAATCTTTTAAAAATAAATTAATTGATTAATTTAAAAAATGAACTCAAAACGGGTCAGATATCTAAATGAGGAGGAAAAACATAAAAGTTCTTAGAAGAAAACAGGAACAAATCTTCATGACCTTGAATTTGGCAATGGATTCTTAGATATGACCCCAAAAGCACAAGCAACAAAAGAAAAAAAAAAGAGATGAATTGGACTTCCTCAAAATTGAAAACTATGTGTTTCAAAGGATACCATTCAAGAAAGTTAAAAGTTCACCAAACGAGAGAAAATATATACAAATCATATATCTGATAAGGTATTACATTTAGAATATATAAAGAACTCTCATAACTCAATAATAAAAAAAGACAAATAACCCAATTTTAACATGGTGAAAGAATCTGAAGAAGCATCTCTCCAGAGAAGTTACACTGATGACCAATAAACATATGAAACATCATTAGTTATCAGGGATCAACATCTCTGATGCAAATCAACATCACCAGGAGATACCACTTCATACCCATTAGAATGAGGAGAATTAAAAAGTCGGATAATAAAAATATTGGCAAGGATGTGGAGAATCAGAACCCTCATACACTGCTACTGGGAATGTAAAATGCAGCCGCTTTGGAAAACAGTCCGGCAGTTCCTTAACATGTCAACATTCAGTTACCATATGACCCAGCAGTTACCCTCCTAGGTATATACCTAAGAGAAATGAATGCCTATGTCCAACAAGAACGCTTGTTGCAGCATTATTCAAAATAACTGAAGGGTAGGAACAACCCCAATGTACACCAAGTGATGAGTGGATAAACAAAATGTGTTAGCTCCACACAATGGAGTATTATTGAGCCATAAAAAAGAATGGAGTATTGATACATGCTACAACATGAAGGAACCTTGAAAACATTATACAAAGGGAAAGAAGCCAGTCACCAAAGACCACTTATTGTATGACTGCATGTATGTGAAATTCCAGAATAGGCAAATCAGTGGAGACAGAAAGATTACTGGTTGCTCAGGCGGAGAAATAGAGGGAGTGACAGCTTGGGAATAGAAGGTTTCTCTTAGACAGAATGAAAGTGTTCTAAAATCAATTGTGGTGGTGACTGTATATATCTGCATATATGCTTAAAACCCTCGAGTTGTATACCTTAAATGGGTGATTGGTACATGAATGATATCTCAATAAAACTGTTTTTTAAATAACCGTAATAATACTCTTTGTCCTATTCATATCTCAAAGGGTGGTTGGGAACTTCGAATGAAAGAATTTATGTGAAAGTACTTGGTACCCTATGCCGTGCTATACAAATGTAGCCTATTATATTCCTGAATGGGACCAATCAGCTTTTCCACCAGCACCTGTCAGTGCAGAACTCATAAGCTGTCATTCCTGAAACTACCTTAGCCCCCAATTAGATTTCCTTTTCTTCAGTAGTTAAAATTCATTGACAAATTCATTCATTTCACCCTTGAAATAGCTTTGCATAATAGTTGCTTGTGGAATGCTTCTTACCATCACAGCCTTCTTTTAAAAGAGGAAATAACGTTTCTTTTGTATGTTTTTCTAAAATTCAGCTCAAGTGTGCATAATTACCACACATACCAAGTTCCTCGCTGCATCAACCATGAAGTCCGCATGGTGTGTATAATAATGTGCTAACTGGTAATCATTCCTTTCCTCTCAAGTTCCCAAACCCCTCATTATATTTTGGCCATCGCTATGCTCTTCTGAGCCGTGGTGAACAGTAGTCTGAATAAGCAAAAGGAGATGAGAAAGATATTTGCTCAAAGTGGTGAGGTTGAGAACAATATTGAAAGAATCTGGTTTTTGGCCAGGTGAGCCTATGAATGCAGCACCAGCACACCATTTTTAGATAGGAGAAGGAGGGAGAAATCAAGTGACCCTTTCCGGTGGCATTTTCTTTACTTGGCTGACCTGGCCAATCGGCGGTCTAAATAACCCTAGCTTTTTCATCCCATT
This sequence comes from Neomonachus schauinslandi, assembly GCF_002201575.2. Classification (NCBI taxonomy): domain Eukaryota; kingdom Metazoa; phylum Chordata; class Mammalia; order Carnivora; family Phocidae; genus Neomonachus; species Neomonachus schauinslandi. The sequence goes on along the minus strand of NC_058406.1, from coordinate 70,066,342 downwards.
ATACAGCCTTGGACCCCAGCCACATTTCATTTGGCTTGCAAGCAGCCGATGCCCTCTTGATCTCTTTTTTACATTTTGCAAATAGTATCTAATGATAAGAGCTTTTTTGTAAAGCTCTATGTACCTGGTATGGTGCCAAGAGGTGTTATGTGCCTCCTCACGAATGCCTTATGAGGCAGATAGCAAAACCAAGTCCCAGAGAAACTTAGTCACTGGACAAAGTCACACAGCTGGTGGATGTGGCACCAGGGCTCAAACCCTGATTCTGTTTGAACAGCGGAGCCCATGCTCTTCTTCATCATTGTTCTGTGCTGCGCACTGAAAACTAGTGCCCTCTTACAGTCTCCAAATTGTTACACATCAAGGCATTTTCAGAACGTGTGAAGTTTTCCTACCTCTGCTTTTCCACATTAACCTGGATCTGGGAGTCTGTACTGCCCCTCTCTCCCAGAGGCATCCCTTGGTTGAGCCTCAAAAACAAAGAAAGCCTGGACATCCTCTGTGGCGGACAGCAGTTTTTATAGAGAAAGTGTGGAGTAACAGCGCTCCCAGGTGGTCATGTGCATTTTCTCATGTGGCCTTTAGGCAAGAAGTGGGAAGAAGAAAGCTGCCACTGCTGACCTGGTGGCCTTCGTGGTACGTGTGTGTGACCCCCGAGGACCTGGCTGTGGACGTGGGCAGATTCCAGGCCTGGACTATCCCACTGTGACTGAAACCAGAAGTGCAGTCAAAGTCCCAAGAGAGGTGTTGAAGATCCATGCAGACCCATAGGAAATCTGAAGGCTTCGTGGCCAGGAAGGTGCCTCCTGCCACCCACTCCTTGGCCCACACCTGCATCTCCTCCCATGGAGCACCAGCTCTAGCTAAAGCTTTGTTTCCTTGCTGGAGAAAAAATCACCAACCCTGGGGGAGGGGTGAGAGCGGCAACACTTTAGTCCTTAGTAATTATTCACATCTTCATGTGAGATATGTCCATCTGGTCCATCCCTGATAACAAGTGTTTCAAGGGAAAGAGAAGAACATAGGGATGATGAGAGCCAGGAGCAGTGGGGGAGGCAAGAACTAGAGAAAGGAAGAGAAATCAAAGAGAGAGAGAAGGGGGAGGGAGAGGGGAAAGGGCCCCCAGGAAGGGCCCAAGAAGAGAGGAGAAGGGTGTAGCCCAGTCCCCTCTGCAGTCTGAATCAGTCCTCATTGCCCCAGGCTTCAGAAGCAGAAAGAACCTGCAAAGGCAGTGTGTTCAATACAAAAGACATTCCAATAGCTCCCCACTGGGCTCCCATTGTGGTGGCTTCGTGTATAGTCTGGGCTCTCCAGAGAAGCAGAATGAACAGGTCAGAGAGGTAGGTAGGTAGATAGATGTACGGTAAGGAATTGGCTCATGAGGTTTGGGGGCCTAAGAACTCATGATCCACAGCCAGTGAGCTGGAGACTCGGCACAGCCCCGTGACAGAGTGCCAGTTCAAGGCCAAGGGCCCCAGAACCAGGACCCTGGGTGGTGCAAGTTTCAGTCTGAGTCCAAGTCCGAAGGCGAGGAAGACTGGTGTCCCAGATCAAAGAGGCAGAGAGAGAGAGAATTCTCTTAGTCGGCTTTTTATTCTTTTCAAGCCCTTGGTGGGACGAGGTTCACCCACACTGGGCAGGGCCATCTGCTTCACTTACTCTACGGATTCGAATGTTAACCCATCCAGAAACATGCTCCCAGACACACCCTGAAATAATATTCAACCAAATATCTGGGCACCCTCTGGCTCAGTCAGGTTCACACATCAAGTTAGCTATCCCACTTGGCAACAGCCCCTGGTGGTACACCACTTTGTGGTTGTTTGTGTCCAGGCTGTTCTCACCCTAGACAGTAGAGCTAAGGGCAGAAACAGCCTTTGTAGCACCATAGCCCCAGCATCTGACACAGTAAGCGCTCAAGATGTTTGGAGGGCGCCTGGGTGGCTCAGTTGGTTAAGCGACTGCCTTCGGCTCAGGTCATGATCCTGGAGTCCCGGGATCGAGTCCCGCATCGGGCTCCCTGCTCGGCGGGGAGCCTGCTTCTCCCTCTGACCCTCCCCCCGTCTCATGTGCTCTCTCTCTCTCTCTCAAATAAATAAATAAAATCTTAAAAAAAAAAAAAGATGTTTGGAAAGTATAAAAACAGACAAATGAACAAACTCACAGATTTGTGCCCACTATAAAGAATATATAGTACTGGTCTCATTACAGAGTAGAGGACGGTAAGCTCTGAGTTCCGGGCTGTGCATGTCATCAATTCTCAGAGCTTAATATGGTGTTTGACACACAAAAGGTGCTCAGTATGACCCAGGGACCATTGAGTGATTCCCTTCTTAGAGATGGGGCTGGCCTTGCGTTTCTCTTGGAGCTGACTAAAAACTACTCCCGCTTCTCATCCGAGTCTGAGAACAGGCTTTTATGAATTGGTATCTTTTACATTCACTTCAGATTTCAGAAGGCTTTGTTTGCAAAATCTCCTTGCCTGCTGTCACCACAGCGAGGAGAAACCGTCAGAGTGCCATCGGACCCCGTGGGGGAAAGCCAGGAAGGTTGTACGATTAGTGCTGTCTGCGAGCGGCCTGCAAAAGCTCCATGGGCCCTTCCAGGGGAGAAGGAAAATCCTGATTAAATAGAGCCGGTCACAGCCCGGGAGCCTGCTGAGCTATAGGAGAGTTGCTCTATCGCTATGAGGCAGGTTTCCAGAACAATTTGGAAAAGTGTAAAGAGATCCAGTCCAAGTTCATCTTCCTTGCTGGAAGTCTCTGCCCTTCAGGAAAAGCAAGGAAGAGAGATCTACCTTTGGGACTTCCGTGTCTTAGTTTTGCCTGTGGAAAACAGTGACGGTGATCCCAGAGAGTCACAGAAGTACTGGTTGACATACTCCCTCCTCAGGGAGGAGGTCGGGCTCAAGGAAAATCAAACCGCCAGTTAGTCGCCACTTCGGACCACTCACAGAAGTGCGACGGGGTGGTAGTGAAGACGTGAGCTCTGGAATCAGAACTGCCCTCCAGTGGAGGAGGCTCTATCATCTGCTGGCGTGGGCCATTACAGTGGTGACACCAAAAGTTCGCTTATCCACCCATGATCTCCATCAGACCTCAAGCTGTTCCAAACAAAGACAATACATTGTAACGAACAGTTGGAAATATTCTCAATCTTATGTGACTATAGTCATATTAGAAAATGTTGGGGGGTTTTTGTTATACATGAACTAAGTTAACATGGCGTGCTTTTTATACAAACACAGATTCAAGACCAACCCCCTATCAGTCCCCACAACATTCCAAACCAGTTCACTACCCTAAGCCCGTCCTATAGTTAAATTCTGGAGCCAACCCTGGCAAAGCATTTGCTTTCAGTAAGACTCAGTTTCCTCCTCTATTAAGACAATAAAAGTTGAGGGCGCCTGGGTGGCTCAGTCGGTTAAGCGACTGCCTTCGGCTCAGGTCGTGATCCTGGAGTCCCGGGATCGAGTCCCGCATCGGGCTCCCTGCTCGGCAGGGAGCCTGCTTCTCCCTCTGACCCTCCCCCCTCTCATGTGCTCTCTCTCATTCTCTCTGTCTCAAATAAATAAATAAAATCTTTCAAAAAAAAAAAAAGACAATAAAAGTTGATAGAGTTATTGAGTACTTCCTGTTTTCCAGGCACTGAGCAAACAATTTTTATGTGATTTTTCTTATTTAATCCTTACGACAACAGTATAAAGTCAGGCCTTTCCTCTATGTGCCTCAGTTTCTCAAGTTGTATGATAGAGATAATAATGCCCACCTCTTGGGGTTGGAGTGAAAGTTAAAAAGTTACTTGCTTATCTCAGTTACTCTGCCTCATAAAATACCCCGTTCCCAGATTACTCTAATTTCATTCTGCACCCTGTGAAAACTGGTCATTTGCCATCGATGACGTCAAGAGCCAAAGTGTATCCCATTCTCAATATCTGGGGGGTGACTGCCTTTGGGTTCCCAATCTGGATGTCACTCTCTTCTCAGTGGCTTTTTGTCAGGGCCCCTTCCCTCTTGAGCAGCTTTCGTCTCAGACAGACTCCTCTTCACTGAAGTGCTGCAAACTCAATTAATTATTGGCAAAACTTCATATAACTTTGTTCCCGGTACTTCAAAGTAAATCATCACGCACCATGAGTCTGCACTTCTCTCTCTACCTATTTTACCCCTGTCTTCAGCAAGTAGTCTCCTTTTTCTTTTGCTAACTCCTTTCATTGATCCTAATATTTGCCCAGCTCCTCCCAGAGATTTCAGATATTATCTGACACTAGAGTTGGATTGGACAAGTCATTCAGCTTCCCAAAGGCTCAAATACTTCTGTTATAAAACTGCATTACACTTCCCACGTAGGTCATTAGGAGAATTTTAGAGGATATCCTTCATGTTCCTCTTCTGTGCATTTGTAATACATTGAAGGTCCTCAATAAATGGGACTTTTCTTCCACCCTTGTCAGGCCTGCCCCAGAAAACCCCAAAAGGACATACGTGGAAAAATCTAGCTCTGGTGTGCCAGCCCAGATTCGAGGAGAAGCCCCCTCAGCACCAGCACAGCAAGACTTTCAAGGCCCAAGACCTGAGCCCTGGGTCATGTGATCTGCTGCGAGGCAGTGTGTTGCCTCACTCAGCAGTGGAAGTGATTGTTGGAATCTGATGCAGCTGGAGACAGAAAAGACAATAATCTCACACCTCTATGATCTTTCAATGTGGCAGATACTCTGAGACCACTAAACATGACTTTCGGTTACATAGCCAAGCACACTTGCACGGGGCGGGGTGGGGGAGGGGGTCCCCGGGCTTCTCCCCTCCCTGACCTTGGTCTAATTCACCTGCTACCTCCATCTCTCCAGCCCCTTTATTTTTTCTATTCTTCTTCCTCTTGTCATCCTTTCCTGTAAATGGAGATCATATTAATACAATGAGGTTGTTAAGTACATCAAAGTAGATGTGTCTAAAAGTGCTTTGTTAACTGTAAGGTGCTGTACAGGACGTATGTTTCATTGTTTTATTTTTCAGCACAGAAACTCCTCTCTATGTGTCACATACCATCAGTTAAAAGGGCTGATTTTATTTGGGGTGGGGGGAGGGAATGTTTGTTTAGTTTTAGGGTCTATGGCTTTTTTGTTTTCTTGTTTTTTAGTTCTGGTTTCTGAACATTCCAGTTCATAAGGGAATTTAGTGGCATTTTGAAAACCCAGCTGGCCTCCCAGCGTGGCTGAGATAGAGACATGATTCTCTGGAGAAAGAATTCTCACCCTGCAGCTTGCTACATAAACTTGCTCAGGTGAGAAGTGGCTCAACTCCAAACTCACACCTGGCTCTCCGAGTGTCTGTCCTTGTGACTTTTGATTTGGGGATTGGATCAGAAACCACAATAAGTTTCCTTTGTCCTAACGTATAAGACTTCTCTCTCCAAATTGGCAGGTGCTCGGGCTTCTGACTGTCAAATGCAGCAGCTCCAGAGGACCCTTTGAGGTGCCCTGCAAGACCCTGTTGGGCGTTCAGTAACAATGCTTTACTTCCCAGCCTGAGTTCTGAACCATTGAGAAGTAAGGCAAAAGACCCAAGAGAGACCAAAATGTCTCATTTTTTGCTGATACAGGTTAGGCTGGAAAATCTAATTCGTATCTGTTGGCAAGTAGAACCTCAGCTTTAGGCTGGACCCTGTTAAGGGAGTGCTGGACCAGAGCAAGCCTCCCCCTCCCATCCCCCCCCCCCCCCCCCCCCCCAGGAGTGGGGCCGAGCCCCACCTGGAAGAGCTGAGCAGAGCATGTGCTCACAGCACAGGAGCCTGCTCCCAGCGGGAAAAAATGAGGCACTGAGCCAAGCTCCCGGCTTTCTTCCCAAGTTCACCGAGGAGAAGGAACTCTGCCCTAGACTAATCCTCGCCAAGGGCTATTCTTTGCTCGCAAAGTCTCCTTGAGGCAAGTGTTTACAGAATGACAGTTTCCTTCAGGAGGGACATCTGGTTACCCTATGATCTATTCTCTTCTGACATAGTCATTAACACACCTCCATTGCATGCTCTTCCTGGTGTTTACCACAAACCCCAGTTGTGTTCTGGCATTCGCACTTCCCACCACTGCAGTCACTTCTTCCACTTACCTAACACCCAACACCTACTCACCGCCAGCTGTAATCTGAAGGCACGCACGACACAGTGGCCCGAGTTAGCGTCTCCTCTTGAGCCATTTAAATGATACAATCTGTCCCGCTTTTGTCCTTACATAGGCGCATTCTGTTGGCGGTTTCCATATTTTTGGATTCCAGTGTCGTTGGTGTTACATGAACCCACAACAACAATAAGTGGAAAACCTAATCATTGTGGGGTTTTTTGTTTAAGTCTGTTCCATTCAAATGAGTCATACCATTAAGTAAATACCCAGTTTCCTTTAAGTGCTTAATCAGTTACACAAGTACCAAAGAGTTCACTCTGACCCTGTGTTGTGTTACGGTTTTTTTCCTTGTTCTGTAAAACTTTCGTTCTTGGATTACATGTTTTCAGGGATGACTGCCAATTCCTCCTTTCTCCTCTGCCCTCCTCTGAGCATTGTGTGTGTGTATTTTCATGTCAGTGTCCTAGTCCTGCAAATAAAAGCCACCTTTCCTGTTTTTTCAGCAAATTGAATCAATTCCAATTTTCTTCTGGGCTTCCCTATTAGTGTTCCGTGTGCATGTTTTGCTGGATTGTTCCAATAAGCTTCCCACTCTGTTTCAAAGGCATCTAAGGTAAAGAGCAATACGCTGGAAAGGAATCGAACGTTCTGAGTTCAGAGCCTCCTCCCTCGGGGCCCCAGCAGCTGGGCAGGTGTCTAAGGGAACTTGGCAGGTAGTTGCATCCTCCCCTGTGCTTCCGTTATCTTCCAACAACACTTTATACTTCCTTCAGCTATGTACACACCATCTGTTATTTTCATAACTTGCTCCTCTGTCTTTCTCTTTACCTACTCGGGGAACCCACCAAGGCAAAACTCTGTCTTATTTTTTGGATCTCCTGCAGCTAGCTCCTGACTCCTAGTGGGGGCTCAGTTACTATTTGAGGAAAGGGAAAGGAAAAGAAAGAAGCGAGGAGCTCAAGAGGGGCCAGGGCCCGCAGCACCCATGTGTATGCTAGGAGCCCTCTCCGGAAAGCTGTCCCCACTTTCTCGTGGCCAGCTCCTTCCCGTCTGTCACCCCCATGTCCGCTCAGTGTCACCCCTTCTGAGTGTCTGCATCCTTCCTAAAGGAACCACCAAATGGGCACACATGGACACACACACACACACACACAGTAACCTTCTATCTTCCTTCCCTGATTTATCTATTTCTGACTCTTTGCTATCTGAAATTATTTTAGCTGTGTGTTTAGTTATTTTCTGTCTCCATCCATTATATGTAAGCTCCAGGAGTACCTTAGCTGCAGTATCCTAAATAGTGCCTGGCATGTGGTAAGTGCCTAAAGAGTTTCAGTGGGATGAATAAATGGAGAAAGAGGGGGAGGAAGGAAGGGAATGTCTCCTCTCCTCCCATGCCCTATTCAATCAACTTGTTTTAAATGTAGAGCAGTGAGAACCTCCAGGGAGAAAAAGGAAACTATTCTTCTGCCCTTTGCTGACCTGCCCCATGGCTCTTCAACGTAGACAGCAGGGTCCAGAAAACATCTGTGGTGGGAGAACAGGCGAGGGAAGTGGGAAATGTCTCAAGCCACGCATCCTTCAAGATGCAAAGGAAGAATGCTGTAAGGAATGGGGTGGATCAGAGACTGAGCTGTCCCGGAGACGGTTCTTTCCACACCGCCCGCGTGCAGTGGAGGACCGGCTGAGCTCCAGAAAATGGGGAACACGGTTTGCACAGACTCCCACAGGCAGTTTCGATACATCACGGCACCTAGTGAGGCCTCAGAAGGGCCCGGAGTCAGCCCTGGAAAGCCAGGAGCCAGAGGCTGCAACTTTGCTTCTCGGCTGGCTACATCGTCATCTCCGCTTTGCTCCATGCTTGCATCGGCTTCCGTCTCTCCCTGCAGGCCTCTGCACGGGAGCCAAATCCAGCTGCTCGGGAGTCCCGCAGGCCCATTTCCCGGTTCCAAGGGGGAGAATCTGATGGGACCAGCATGCGGCAAGTGTCCACACCCCTTCTCATCAGCTGTGGGTTGGGGTCACTTTGTACAGGGGGTGGCAGCCAGTAGGGATCCGGGAACTGGGTATGTGGCTGAGAATCACCCCAAAGGACATTTACCATCTTTACCTTCATCAACAGGTGGTGTATGTACTCCAGACTGATAACATCTGAGAAAGTTTATTGTCCTTTTTTTTCAAGTGTCCAGATATTTTCCATTTGTTTTCTCTGTCATTAACCCCCCCATCACCTAGCACTGGGAGCATGAAGTAGAAAACGCTTCCCTGTGAAATGTTTGCTGGGTCACTAGGGCATTAAACACTTGTTTCCAGGGCTCGTGGATCTAAAGCCACAATCATGAGTCAACGACAGAGAAATGTTTACCGCCCTAAGTTAGCCTAAAGAAGCCAAATGTGACAGAAATCCTGTGGGCAACTTTCCACCTTTCTCTTTCATTGATTCTGGCGCCTGAGAAAATAACTCCTGGAATGTACCCGCTGAGTCCAACCACCTCAACAGAGCAAGATAGTGTGTCCTGAATGCACCAAAAACACACTTTTCCATGGGTAGTTTTGAGTCCAGCATACGGCCTTATGCCTCTCTCGCTGACTACTTCTGACTCATTCAAATGGTTTGCTGGCTAGTGACCCAGGTGTATGTGATACAGGATGACACCAGGTGAGCTCATACCTTGGGTTTTTTGAAAACTTGGTATTTTTCAACAGATTTACCTTTGAGCAAAGTGTTCCTTTGTGGTGGAAAGTCTATTCGACAGACGGGGTTGGTGGGGAGGGTAAAACAAGGTGGCTGGAAGCAGGGAAGCTGCTGGGCACATGAATGTAAGATCTGTCATCCCTGTGAGAGAGACAGAGTTCCGAAGATGATGACTCCTTTGGAGACATATTCCTGCCCAGGAAAATGTAATGCAGATGTGTGTCCTCCACTGTCCTGGCTTGTGGAGAGGTTTGGAGCCTGTTCTGTTGGGTTCCATGGTACTGCTTGCCCAGGTACGACTCCATGAAGACCCTCTAGGTGATCAAGATTTCGATCCCGGAGACTTTAAATGTTCTGAACTATTGGAAGGGGAGCAGCTGAAGGAAATCCTGGGGCACAGGTGCTTGCTTTCAGACCTAGCTAATCATCACTGTGCTGCAGGCAATGAGCGTTCCTCACCACAGGTGACTAGGACACCTAATCTAGGTTCTCAGGACAGGTGGAGGTCTCCACAGGTGTGGGCTACTGGGCCATGGGCCATGTTCCAGCGCAGCACAGCTCTCTCTGTTTCTGTTCTTGAGGTCCTTCCTCTCTCCCCACCCCCAGTCTGTGGGATCTTTAATCTGGGGGCGGAGCTCTATTTGTTCTTGTGCAGTGATGCATCCAGCTCTTTCTGTCTCACACCTGTACCAGTGACTTTTGAACTTAAACATTACTATTTCAGCTCCTTTATTCTCTGCCTCAAGAGGAACATCCTTCCCCTAGAAGCACTGGATGACTCATATCTAGCTTTCTGGGCTGGGAGGAAGATCTTCAGGGTGCAAGAAAACCAGAATGCAGAGTTGGGAGGATTGTGGGTGTTGAGGGGTAGGTAAGAACACAGAAATGATTCCTTAAAATATCATCCCATTCTATATGGATTAAGCATTGTGCCCATAATATAATGCTGGTTACTATGAGTTTTGTGTTCTTGTTCACGTGGTTTCCTGCAGGGCTACACGACAGACAAGGGGACTTTACCCAGAGGAGAAAGCAGGAAAATGGGCTGGATTTGACTTGGTGCAGCACAGCGCAGACTGAACCGTGGATGTCTGGCTGCAGGGAGCAGATCTCGAGAAATGTACTATTAGACTTTACTTCCTTTTGTTTTTTGAAGACCATAACGTCAGACCTCATGGCCAGCAATGAAGGTATGTTTTTCCCTTAAAGGGGTGTCCTTTCAATCATTTCTTGGGTAAGCTCACCTAGAGCTGAGTTAAGGGGAGAAAATAAGCAAGAAGCAAATAGCTTCTCCTTTTCCCTGGGGTGAGTCAGACTTAAATTCTGAGGATGAGCATGAGGGAAACCCTCCTGTCTGGGGAGGTGGGATTTGTTGGTCAGCGTGGCCTTTCCTATGGGAGGTAGAAAAATGAGGGAGTGCACCCCCACAGGATGCCTCAGCACCCACCACGTCTTACTGGCCCCCTACCTGGAAGTTTGGAAACACACTCTGCTCTGCATATGGCAGCCAGAAGTACCAGGGAGTTAACACCCCCAGGGAAGTGTCAGTCAGAGATGGTTTGGAACAATTGGATAAATGTACCCAATTTCTTCAATCCTCAGGACAATTCTGAGGCATGGTCTACACCATTACTGTCCAACAGAAATATAATGTAAATCATTGTAATCCTCATATAATCCTCATGTAATTTTACATTTTTTTTGTGGACACATTTAGAAAGGTAATATGAGGCAGGTGAAATGAATTTTAATAAAATATTTTATTTAACCCATATATCTAAAATATTATCATGTCAATATATAATCGATATAAAAATCATCAACGAGATACCTTACTTTTTTGGTACATTTTTTTTTGTATGTTAGAAATCCAATGTGTATTTTACATTTAGAGAACAGCTCAATTCTGATAAGACACATTTTAAATGCTCAGCAGCCACATGTAACTAGTGATTCTCATACTGGCCAGGCCAGTTCTATACCCTCTCAAAGTTTCCCAGTGCGATTGAGCCCCAGTTGCCTACGGTGGTAAATCTTTGTATTGATGCACCCTACTTAGACTTCCTTCCCTTCCCGGAATGACTTCTGCAGTCTTTTACCAGTGCTGCCTGAGGTCATCTGCCAAATGAACCACTTGCGTCCATATCCGTGCCTCTGAGTCAGCTTCTGGGGACCACAACCTGAGACACGATGGCTCTAAGCCTCTAATCTCTAAGGGTAGCCACATCTCATATTAGTTGTTAAGTTGTTCTCAATTTTGAACTTTCCTCGGGGGAAATACTTGCTAAAAGTTACAGCAAGGTGTGTTCTAGGCCGTGACAACCTGAGGGAAGGGTTTGTTCTTGAGCCTCGATAGCAAAGGACAGAACAATGTCCCCTCCCCGGAGGCCAAAGCGGAAGTAGCCATGACCAGCAGAGGGGCAACTCCATGAGGGTCACTGGCAGCAGTGTAGCTGAGTGACAAGGAGGTTGGGGCAGAAGACCACAAGGGACTCTTTGCTTTCACACAAGATGGTGTTGGGGACCCTCAGACAGGCCAGAGGACGGTTTCTAGCCCCCCAAACCAAAGGGAGGGTGTACCAGCTCTTACAATTTTATATTTAAAAGGAAATTTAAATTTCTGTAGGCATGGGTGGTAAAGCCTGGACACTTGAGTGGCTTGTTAGTTAAGTCTCGATTTGCTGCCTCAGTCAGGATGACTTCAGAGAATCCTCCATCCATACCTCGGAAAGAAAAACGATGGCAGGTTGAGATGCAGATTGATTCCAGCACTATTTATAAATTCCTCCAGAAGAGGTGCTTCCTTCTAGAACAGGTGCATGCATCTAGGACTTAGAGCACGACTTATAATTATGTCAAACAACACTGAACACATAGAACAGCTCTATCAGGGGCACACCTGGGTGGCTCAGTCATTAAGCGTCTGCCTTTGGCTTAGGTCATGATCCCAGGGTCCTGGGATCGAGTCCCGCATCAGGCTCCCTGCTTAGCGGGAAGCCTGCTTCTCCCTCTCCCTCTGCATGCCGCTTCCCCTGCTTGTGCTCTCTCTCCCTCTGTCAAATAAATAAATGAAATCTTAAAAAAAAAAAAAAAAAAGAACAGTTCTATCAGGGTATGGAGCAAAGATGAGAGAGCAATTTTATGTCAGCAAGCACTAAAGTATCCTTAGAAGAAACCTGACCCCAGATGTCCACGTGTATTAACAAAATACTTTGTATTGTATTTACCTAATGAAAATGGAAAATCCCTTCCTGCTTATCTGTACTCCCATCTCCAATTCTCTTAAGCAGAATGGAACTAGCTGTTTTTCCAGGCATATTTTTTTTCCTCAGGCCATCATCTTCACCAAATATAGGCCAATATATTTTAACTTCCATGAGCCAGACATTAGAAATGAACAAAATATCTTACAGAAGACTAGTCCAAACCTGAAGCTTTATATCCTTACCTCCTAAAACCATGTGCCTTCACTACCTTTTCCAAAAAGTGAATTTAAAATGACAATGGCAACATTTTATTTTGGCTTCCACAACACAGTCTATTGAAATTACTCTCCCTAAGGTCAGCAGTTGAGCTCCTGTCCTAATAAACCTAACCAAGGATATTCTCTACATTCTCATTCTTCTTGAATTTTTTCTGCAGCATTCAACATATTGAACAACACTTTATTTGCTTATTCCATTTCAACGAGTATTTACTTATCACTATAACACTGTTATAAGAACCTTCAGATACATCAGAAAATAAGACAAAGACCTGTGCCCTTCTGGAGCTCACGTTATAGTATGGGCAAACTTCATTAAACCATAGGCCTCAGTCACTGATAGTTTTTAGAAGTCGGACACCAAAATGTCCTTTCTGAACAAGCAAGGAAAGGTCTTAGGCTTTGGAGGCTGGAGAATATGAGTCAGAGGCTGGAAGATGAGAGAAAGCTGTGGGGTGATGTGTGATTTTCACCTAAAGTATCCCCAGTCAGTAGATTCCTAAGCATCACTAGATGCCAAGTATAATTGGATTTCTTATGGAAAATGGAGCTGGGGTGTTCCTTAAATCTGGGCCTGGCGACCCCACTGGTTCTCTCAAACCCACACCCTCTCTCCCACTCCTGGCACCATTTTATGAGTTTGGGGCCTCAACCTTCAAGCTGCTCTCCCTCCGAGCTCTAGTCTTACTCTTCTCTACCCCAGCCCCCATGTTGCTGCCTGAGAGATCATTCCTCAAAATACAAATCAAATCCTGTCACTGCCTTTTTCCTGAATCAAGCCTTCTGAAATTGGTATTATGCTTACCAAAGATCCCTTGATACAATATACACCGAGAGACACAGGTTCATTTGTCAATAGAATCATACTTGGAAAAAGCACAATGGAGTAATTTTTCTTCCCTCTCAAAACAAGAGTGAAATGCTCTTCCCATTTAAAGAGGGTTGACACGCTTTTCACTGCTGTAGGAACTATCTGAAGTTGACATAAACAGCAAAGATTCTGAGGAACTGTGGATGTTTGATAGAGCTAAGCTAATCTTGACAGCAACCCAGATAATCACAAATGGTTGTTTGGGGGTTTGGAGAGCTGACAGTAAGCAGTTTAAAGCCTGTGAAACTAGTTCATTGCCTAGACGTTTAGGAGCTGCTGGTTAATCCTCACATCCAGCAGCTTGAGGTGACTGAAAGCCGAGTAGGTGTACAATGTCCAATCAGAAAGAAGGGATCAAGTTTTGCTTCTGCTCTGAAAGTAGGTCCAGAGGGTGTGGGTGCTGCCCAGGAAGAACCAGCACCTGGAGAGGGAGCCTAGGGGCTGAGTTTCCTCAAGACAGCATAGTTGGGGGAGAAACAGCATTGTGACTGAGGAGAATCAAGGTCATCATCAAGAAGAAGGTGCTGACAAGCATCAGATCTGAAGGATGACTTAATAAGGACTATAAGTATCAAGAATAACAAAAGCGATAATTGCTAACATCTACAGCCCAGGTGGTATACATGAGAAACTAAGCACGTTACATGCATTCAATCTATGAGATGAGAGGTTGCTATTTCTTATCCTTTATATGTTAGCATTTCCCAACAGTCCACCTTTATTCCTCCTCTCTTCACATATTTAAAATTATCCTGGGTGGATGAGAAACCTCGGGCATAGAGCAGTTAGGAAACTTGCCTGAACTTGAACAGTAAGTGGTTAAGGAATGACTCAAGGCCAAGTGAAGTAATGCTGAAAACCAGACAGTGAGATGTGAGTCACAGACCACAAGATGGAGGTCAGGATGGAGGACAGGCAAGGGATGGGTCGAGGCAAGTGTGTTAGAGCTAAGGTCAGGACGAGTGACAGAACACTGAATTCTCCCTTAGCTGCATCCTGATGTGTCATAGAAGTGAAAATGGCTGCTGAGCGGAGCCACGCAGGACTAGATGGGGATAATGGAAAAAGCATGCCCACGTAAAGAAGAATGATTATTTTGCTTTCTTTTATTCTGTTGTAATAAGAACACTTAACGTGGCATCTACCCTCCTAAGAAAATTTTAGGTGCACAATACAGTATTGTTAACTGTAGGCACAGGGTTGTACAGCAGGTCTCTAGAACATATTCATCTTGAATAACTGAAACTTTTTTTTAAAGATTTGTTTCTTTTAGAGAGAGAGAGAGAGCACAAGCGGGAGGCGCAGGGAAAGGGAAAGAGAATCTCAAGCAGACTCCTCACTGAGTGTGGAGCCTGATGCGGGGCTCAATCTCATGACCCTGCTGAGATCATGACCTGAGCTGAAACCAAGAGTCGGATGTTTAACGGACTACACCACCCAGGCACCTCCATAACTGAAACTTTATATGCATTGAATAGCTTTTAGTTAGCCAGTCATTCAACATGTATTTATTGAACACCTACTGACTCAGTCCACTGAGGCTGCTGTAACAAATTACCATTGACCAAGTGGCTTGTAAACACATTGGAAATTTATTTCTCACAGTTCTAGAAGATGTAAGACTGAGATCAGGGTGCCAACATGGTCCAGTTCTGGTGAGAGCCCTCTTCCAGGTGGCAGACTGCCAACTTCTTGTTATGTCTCCACTTGGCAGAAAGAGCATGGGAGTTCTCAGGGTTCTCTTTCACAAGGGCACTAATCCCATTCATGAGGGTGGAGCCCTAAGCACCTCTCATAGGCTTCACCTCCTCATACTCCTACTGAGTATGACGGTTAGGATTTCAGCACGTGAGTTTGGGGGAGACACATTCATTGCAAAAATCTACTCTATACCAGGCACTGTTACAGAAGCAACACCGAAAAAGTAGATACAATGCTGGCCTTACTGAAGTTACAATTTAGCTGAATAACAATAGATTAAATATTAAACAATAAAAACAGTAAATCTGCTGTGTTGTGCTATCACAACCAGCTCTTTCCAAGGAAAAATCCTGGTGGAACTGAATTAAAAAATTAGGGGTAATATAAAGAAAACAACAACTTCCTATCCTGCAGGCCAACCCCCTTCCCCTGTTTAGCAAAGATTCTCAAGGTTCAGGTGGCTCTGGCAATCTGAACATGGTCTTAGGCTTAGGGTTGGAAGCACTGTCAAAATCACTTAGGCCTTGCCTTCTGCCTTCCAGTTTGTGAATTCCCTCACAGAAAAAGTTATCTGGGATATGCTTGAATACCTTGCAGGAAAGAAAACTTAGTGTTTCTCAACTCAATCCACTCCAGAGACGTTCCGTTTTTGTTTTGTTTTGTTTTGTTTACCTTATACTGATCCCCATTAGAGTTCATGTTAACCCTGAGTCCGTCGTTAAAAGTATTTTATGTTTTCCGTTTTGGATTATCCACAAATTAATTTTTTTTTAAATGCCTCCTGGATCACTGTTTTTCACACAGTGCTCTGGGAAGTCCTGGGTATTGTTCCACTCTGGGCACTCATAAGCTACGCCTTCCATATTCCTTCCCAAATTATGCCTGTGATAGAGCCCCGCTTGGAGTTGGCAAGTGCTGCCTTCTTTCTCCTTCTGCGACCTGTATTTAAGTCCCCTCACTGTGGCACATGGATCTTCATGCCTCATGGATTTTCAGCAGGATCAGGCATTCTTGTTTACAAGATTCCTTCTATACACTCCAAGGGGCCATCTGACAGAGACACGACCTCTGAATTCATGTGAAGCTGTTTTGTTACCATCTCTTCATTCACCAGAGGAGAGTCCATGTGTAGAAACTTGCTATAGACTAAAAAGTCCTCTTACTAGATTTTCCTGAGCTTCGGCTTCTGCTTAATTATGCTGATGCCACCTTCTGGAGTCCTGCTCCGTCACTTACCTCAGTAGGTCTTGATGTAGGGCCCATTCATTGCTTCCTCGCCTTGGCAGGATGCTCTTGGAAGGCAGCAATTCAGGGTCTATCCAAAACCAGAGCGCTCTCTTTCCTGTTAATCTTGGGATGTTCTCTGTTGCATTGAGGGAGTTGGACAATCCCATGGTAAGTTTCCTAGCTTTTCTTTTTCCTACCTCAGGCACAGAGAACAGACCTGAATGCATTATATCTTTGCCCTTGCCGCAGGGAATGTTCTTAGCTCCTCTGAACCACACCGCATCCTAAAGCAGTTAGCTCAGTGTATAGCTAGTAGTTCAGAACACTGGCCTTGTAATCAGATGTGCTGAGTTCGAATCCTGATTCTGCTAGTTGGTAGAGGAGTGGCCTTGGGTAAATAATATTTTCTAAGCCTCAGAATTCTCATTGTGAAGTGAGTATAATAAAGCATAATGAAGTATAACAAAGCCTACCTGGAAGAACTGTTATAGGTATTAAATTGCAACAGCAGAGGTATTGTGCTTGGTTCAGAGTGGCTACAAAATAAATTGCTAGGGATCATTTCTTCCCAGGCATTTGTATGACTGGGAGATCTAACCCCTCCATCAAGATGTCCCGATAGCACCTCTCCTCAACTATATTTAAGGTACTTTGTCCCATATCATGCAAGCCTCTAATACCAAATTCCAGTCTTCACTCCCCAAACAAACCTCCTAGGAACAGGGCAGAGGGACTGATCCCTTCCCTCAAGTTTCCTCAACACCCCCAACAATGGCCTAGTCTTGGAGTATACTTGTGAATGTCCTCTGAGTATTTGTTCAGGCATATGCTTACCACCTGCACCCTCCTGGTCTTTCCTTCCTGAACTGGGAACCGCTCCTGGGACAGACTACTTGGAAAATTCACGAAGTTCCTGAGCGGAACTGTCTGAATTCCACCCATCTTGTCTGGTCATGAAAACCCAGGAGTGTCTGGCTCAGAACTGGCCACTTTTTCCCTCCAACTATTTACAGGAAATTCATAATTGACAATCACTTGGAGTAGAATTCATTGCTCAACACAGCACCTGATATCTGGTAGGAAGTTTTGGAAATAAATCATTAAATAGCAGTTCAAGTACCACCTATTAAAGTCCTCTGGTCCAATTTAAATACACCTCTTTCAGGGTGCCTGGGTGGCTCAGTCGGTTAAGCATCTGCCTTCAGCTTTGGTCGTGATCCTGGGGTCCTGGGACTGAGCCCTGCGTCGGGCTCCCTGTTCAGCAGGGAGCCTGCTTCTCCCTTTCCCTCTGCTCCCTGCTTGTGCTCTCTCTCAAATAAATAAATAAAATCTTTTTAAAAAAATCTAAATACACCCTTTTCATGTTGTCTTGTCAATCATAAATGGTTTGGCATTTCCTCCCTCCCTCCCTCTGCATCCCTATAACAGCTCTCTTTACTGAATGCTTATTAATTGTTCCCAGGTCATATATCTGATAATTGGCAAATCTAGAATCTAACTGTACTGAGTTAAATAGTGTCTTCCCAAAATTCCATGTCCATTGGAACATGGGAACATGACCTTATTTGAAAATAATGTCTTTACAGATGCATTCAAGTTAAGAGAATGTCATACTAGATTAGAGTGGGCTTAAATCCAATGATTAGTGTTGTTATAAGAAGAGGGAAATTTGGAGACAGAGACAGTAGGAAAACAGAGAAGGCCAGGTAAACATGGAGGCAGAGATTAGAGTCATGTTGCCAAAGCCAAGGGATGCCAAGGATTTCTGGCAACCACTAGAAGCTACGAAGAGGCAAGGAAACAGTCCTCCCCAGAGTCTTCAGAGGGGACATGGCCCTGTCAATTTTGAACTTTCGGCCTCCAGCACTGTGAGAGAATACATTTCTGTTGTTTTAAGTCACCCGGTTTGTGGTAATTCGTTACAGCAGCCCCAGGAAACTAATACACCAGCCTAAGCCTGTCAGATGCCAAACATCTTCATATTTAGCCACTATGATATGCTCTCTTGTGTTTGTAGCGCCTAAATTCTATCTTTCATGGTACATTTATCGGATGCCTTGTATTTCACAGTAGGAGACAGATGGTGCACCAAGAACTTGCGGCGGGGATGGAGAGGGTGGGGAAAGGTCGAACTATTGCAAGGTAGAGAGTGGACTATTTCTTGAAAAGCGCTATTTCTTGAAAAGGTGCCCAATCCTCATTACAGTCTGACCGAGAAGGGGAAATGTGTCTGCTTATGAAGGAAGTAGGGTGCAGAAGGAAAGCAGGACTGGGAACTGTAAGGCCTGCCATGAGCCAGCCCTATGATTAGGCACATGTTGTTCAGATGTGGCTGCTTTGACACAGACTATCGACATGGGAACATTGAGACATGGCCTCAAAAACAAAATAGTAACCTCTCGGCTTTAAAAAAATTCCTAAACTCCTCACTCAGTCCCTCTCAATCCCTGATCCACTCTCCATAACTCCCACTTCTGACACATAGCAGACATTTAACTTTTTAGCTGAGTAAATGAATACTGAGGATAGAAGGAAGTTGAAGGTGTCAGAAATGAGATAATGGTCAACAACTAGGAAAAAGTCAGATGTATAGGAAGAGTCATGAAAGAAGCCTCAAGAATCAGAGATGTCTGCCACTTACATTGGGTAATCAATAGTGGTAACACAAGGCAATGTGGCAAAATATCAATATTTGTCAAATCTTGGTAGTAAATATAGATGTTTGTAATATTTTTCTTTATAGTCTTAAATGTTTTGTTTAAAAAAAGAACAATAGGGTGCCTGGGTGGCTCAGTCGGTTAAGCATCCAACTCTTGATTTCGGCTCAGTTCATGATCTCAGTGAGATTGAGCCCCATGTTGGGCTGTGTGCTGGGTGTGGAGCCTGCTTAAGATTCTCTCTCTCCCTCTCCCTCTGCCCCTCCCCCTCACCCCCCACCCCTCCCCCACTCACAGGTATGTGTGCACATGCACTCTCTCTTTAGAAAAAATAAAATAAAATATAAATAAATAATAATAAAAGAAAACAGAACAACAACCACCTCCTAATGGCTATATCAAAATAGATGTGTCAAACTGGCATCTTCATATCATTTACTTTGATGGATGCTGAATCCTCTCCTTCATCAGCAGAGCTTGTATAGTTCTGGCAAAACAGTTCATTTCCACACACAGATGGACCAATACTTTGGAGACAACCTGTGGAAATATATAGGAAAAGACATTGCCTTGGGCTCTGCGCTCCTGAGAATTTATGCAAAGGAAATGATAATTCCAAAGAAAAAAGGATGGAGAATATGTAGATGAAAAATTGGGGGACAAAATTGTTTACAACAATGACAAATTGGGAATAACTTAAGGTAACCATGGGGGAGTGTTCACCACTGCTCCCACTCTGGTCACACCACCCTCCTCCCTTAATTCACTGTGGTAGCCTCCAGCTGTCTCTGCACCCACCCTTACACCTACAGTCCGCTCTCAGCGACCAGAGTAACCCTTTTAAAAGGAAATGAAATCGCGTCCCCACTTCTCTTCCAAAGGTTCCCACCACCCTCCCTGCTACTAACCCTGACCTGAGCCACCATCTCCTGGGGCCTGGATTTCAGGAACAGCACCCTAACTGGTCTCCCCTTTTCCATATTCTTTCCCCCCAAGGCAACAGTGAAAGTGTTCCTTTTTCAAATCATAAATCGGATTCTGTCACTCCCCTGCTCAGAACTCTCCAGTGGCTTCCTGTTTGACTCAGAGTACACCCATATGACTCAGAGTAAAGTCAGAGTACACATTTACAGTGGCACATAAAGACCTCATCTCCTTCCCAGTCCCCCTGGATACTTTTCATTGGCTGTTCCCTCTACTAATGTTCTTTTTCTATATGTCCACATGACTCATTCCCTCACTTCCTTCAAGTGGTAACTTAAATCTCCCCTTCTGGGTGAGATCTTCACTAACCACCCTATTTTAAATGTTACCACTCCAGCACTGAGTGCTGAGTAATGTACAGAATTGTTGAATCATTATATTGTACACCTGAAACTAATATAACACTATATGTTAATTATAGTTGAATGAAAAAATTTTTTGTTGATATTCCATATACCTTCATCTTACTTTCCTGTTTTGTATTTTCTCTTAGTATTTATCATCTTCTAACATAATAACTTTACATATCATTTTCCAAATGTCTATCTGCCCTGCTCCAAAACACATGTATGCTAGAATTTAAACTCCAGGAAGAAAGGAATTTTTATCTATTTTGTCATAACTGTTTCCCCAGCACCTAGAACAGTGTCTGGTACATAGTTGACATTCAGTAAATATATGTGAAATGAAAGCACAAATGGTTAAGTAAATTGGGCTATACCAAGATGAGGGAAGATTAAGCAATCAGAAAAAACTGGACTTGTACTATGTATCAACTTAGGAAAAGTCATATGATGCAATGTAAATGTTAGAAGCTTATGATGCAACTTGATCAAAACTACATTGGTGTGGCTTTGGCAACATTGTTCTTTTCTGGTTCTTTTGCTTTCCCTTCCCTTAAATGTTAGAGTTCCCAAGAGGTGTCTGACTGGCTGACTCAGTGGGCAGAGCATGCAACTCTTGATATTGGGTTGTGAGTTTGAGCCGCCTGTTGGGTGTAGAGTTTACTTTTAAAAAATTCTGGAGTTCCCAAGTTTGTCTTTGTTCCTCTTGTCATTTCTATCTACCCTCACCACTTCAAATACCATCCAGTTTATCATGTTGTCCAAACATGTCTTGTGCCCAGGCTGTGTTTTGAACGTCTCACCCACATTAGTCATTATTCATATTGTCTTGTATACACGTCTATTAGTAGCTAGATACCATTCTGGGAATAGTTGGCTGTTTATCAGTCTCCCCCATAAAAATAGAACTCTTCCAGGATATAAGATGACTGGGACATAAGGACTCAATAAATGTTTGAGTAATACCAGATAATAATAGAGTTCATACTGTGTGCCAAGTACCTCTAAGAACCTTATATATATAGTATCATTTAATTCTCACAGCAGGCCTGTGAGAGGTTTAAGCTAGACGTACCTTCACACAGATGAAAAAGGAAATAGGATTGTAAAAAAACAGTGACCAAAAAGTATGCAGACGTTAAATTAGGTATTAAAACGAGGGGATCATAGGCGGTTTTTCTCTTTCAAAAAATTTCTTTACTATTATAGTTAAGCTGCGTGTGTGTTGTGTATGACATGCGCCGGTATCTGCACGTGAGCGAATAAGCTAACAACTTCAGTGAGCTAACGCAGCACCCGGAAGTTGTAGGGCAAGGTCTGGGAAAAGGGGCAGAACCCAGAGGTACTGACAAGCGGTGAGCAGTATGCGAAGGCGGGGCGTGCGGCGGGAGGAGCAACGGGCCCCACCCACGGAAACCAGTCCTTACCCGGAGGCCAACCGGCTGCTCCTCGCAAATGACGTGCGAGGGCTGTGGGCGGAGCCACTCCTGAGAGGATCCGGCCGGGGGGCAGGGACAGGCTTGGCCCATGGGCCGGCACCGATTGGCTCCCTCTGAGATGGGGCGGGTTCTAAGGCTCGCCCAAATTCGTCGAGGGGCGGGGCCTGCGCCTAAGTCTCCCGGAGAGGAAGGAGCGCGACACGGAAGCCCTTTTGGGACGCCTGGGTCTGCAGCGCCTTCGGCCCCAGAGGCGGAGCCGGAAGCTCTACGGTTTCATCCCTGAGCCCCTCTGTTGTCGAAGGGGCAGTTCTCTTCCTCTCGACCCGTTCCGCCTGCCCTTCTTCCCCTTCACCCGGAGGCCGAAGTCCCCAGCCCGGCAGGGCGGTGCTGCCGGAGCTCCCGGACCCGGAAGAAGCATTTACTCCCTCCGCCATGGAGCCCACCGCGCCGTCCCTCACCGAGGAGGACCTGACAGAAGTGAAGAAGGACGTGAGTAGCACAACCTTGCCTGGGCGCCGCCCAGGGCCGGGGATCGAGGGTGGGCAGGGGCAGGCTGCGGCCCGGCGGGCGTGGAAAGCGGAAACCCGGAGTGGGAGTCCGAGTCGGAAGAGGAGCCTTCGGGTGAAGAAGCGGAAGGTCCAGGCACCGCAGGACTGCACCCGAGGGACCTTGGTGGAAGTGACCCCTCGTGACCTGCTAATCCACGTTTAAAATCGCTAAAGGCGGGGCTTGGGTTCCTGAAACCTTGTCCAGTGGAGCGTTTCTTCGCAGTCAGCTTCTTGCCCGCTCTTCACTGGTGATTTTTACCGCCGCTGCGCTTTGGAGCTGCGTTGTTGGGAATCGACTGCCCAGGTTCATCCTTGAGTCAGAGTCCTTAGGCTGCTGGCTCAACCTGGAGCGAAAGCTGGACCAGTTAAAGGATCCCAAGCAGTGGAGCAAATACGTGAAACTTTTATAAGGGGGGTTGGGGGAAGCTCAACAGCTGAAAGCACAACCTGGAATTCCCCTAGTAAGCAAACGCCCACATATTTAAATTGAGAGGGGGTGTAGCCGAAAATTAATTTACAGGTAAATGCTGAAAATATTCAGCACCTAAATTACGGCCTTTTGCTTGGACGCTGCAGAACTGCCCAAATCTTCATACTTAATACTTGTTAAGGTTTTACTTGTTTTGCCATCTGAGATCTATATGAGTACCACTGAAATAACTTTATATAATTTCAAATTAAACACAGAAACTCAACAGAAAATGAGTTCCGGTTTAACACCTTAGTACTTACACAGAATCATATCTGTGAACTGGACAAGACAGCAGGTTTTTAAATGTTCATCTACCTTAAATTCTTCCCCTTTCCCTCCCTTGAAAGGTTTATTACATTGTACTCATAATTACATAATTACACTTGGCATGACTCATTAGCAGAAGGAAACTGGATATGACTGGGATTTGTGCCTTAGTTTCCTCATTCAGCAGATTTTTATGGAGCACTTAGTATATGGAAAGTACTGTTTGGGGGCCTAGAAAGATACAAAAAAAAAGGACAATCAGGCCTCTGCTTTATATTCTATTAGAGATAAGACTGGAACATTGATAACTACCATAGAATAAATGAGTGTTGTCTTATATAAGATTTGTGCCAGTGGAACCATGAACTTTAAAAGCTAGGCCTGTGGTGTTCCAGATTCTTTGTCACACAATTTGCAGTGTTGCCATTTAATCTTTACAGCAGCCTCTAAGGGAAATAATTGTCATTCCCATTTTACAGCTGATAACAAAAGACTGTGAGAGGTTACAAGTGAGCATAAATATAAAACCTGTACACACAGTTGTGAAGAGTGTCTTCCAGGTTTTTATTCATTTTTTTCCTATCAGTTCATTGATATTACTCATCTCCATGATTTCAATTTACAGCTATATCAGAAATTCATAACCATGGGGAATCATGAATGGGTTTTCAGGAGGTCTATGGAAAAAAAGTACGTGCACATTTTTTTTCTTAGAAATTTTTTTCGTGCTATTTTCAAAATGGTTGATGACCTCAGAAAGCTTTAAAATTATCATACACATATTTGGACTTCCTTCTTTGTCAACTCTAGGTCCTTATTTCCAAATATCTACAGAAAATCCACTTTTATATTCTGCACACTCCTCATCTTGTCAGAAATTGAACTTTTTATCATCCCTTCCCCAAAGCTGCTTGTTGTCCCCTGCAGTATTCTGTCTTGATGGATAGTATACCACCACCCATCCTCCTGGAAAGTCCCACTTTTTCACTATGTTCCACCCTCCTCCCCCCCCTCCCCTACCTCTCTAGTTGTTTACCTCATCTTTTGGGTTGAATTTAGTTCTCTGAGGCATGCATGAGTCTAACAGTTCAAAAATTAAAGACTAAGACACAATCCCCGTTTGAAAAGAGCTTGATTTCTTGGGAGGAGGTAGACAGACATAAATTAATAATTTCAAATTACAGTATAAGTGCAATGAATTTTCCATTCATCTGAAACACTATCTACTTGACACTGCTAAGTGCAGGATATACAGAGTTGGACAAAACATGCCTGGTTTTTGCCTGCTTCAAACATATATTTGTTGAAAACAAAGAAATGATTACAAATTATGGTAAGTACTATGAAGGAGACAAACAGGTATTGAGACAATAGCAGGGGGAATCTGCTTGACATAGGATGGTCAGGGAAGGTTACATTTAAACTGGTTGCTGAAGAATATGACAGAACTTTATTCTTGGGGGGAATAATATTCTAGGCAGAATAGAATTTGCAGAGGACCTAAAACAGACAAGACCTTGGTGACTTGGAAAAATTGGAAACACAGGCAGAGGGTGCCCTGAGGTGAAGTTACAAAGGTGGGCTAGAGCCCGTTCATGAAGGGTCTTACAGATGGTAATAAAGTGCTAGGATTTTTAAAGCTTTAAAATTATCATACACATATTTGGACTTCCTTCTTTGTCA